>NW_021680454.1:1164553-1168615 GCF_001412515.2 Diachasma alloeum | reverse complement strand
TAAGGCTCTATCTCTCATAGTTTCCGAGATAATCGCGAAAACCCAAAGTCCCAAAAAAAATTAATTTAATTCTTATTGTATAGGGTGTAGGAAGTGGACAAACGCAATTCTGAGCCGTCCATCTGCCTATACGGAACCCAAATTTCCTCAGGAATCGAATGCAATAGGTTTTAAGGCTCTATCTCTCATAGTTTCCGAGATAATCGCGAAAAACGAAATAGCCAAAAAAAAGAATTTAATTTATCTTAGGGTGATAGGATATCTTAGGAAGTGGAATCAATGTTAGGGCAATGTTGGCTAACAATGTTGAGACAATGTTGAATTCAATGATTCGATAAATTCAATTTAAAAAACATCATAAAATGTCATTCAGGAGCAAATTGCTAATCTATTAGTAACACCATATCAACTCCATCATGACGACAGCAATCTCCCACTTGTTGTTGTAAATTGAAATCAACACTTAGACGATAAATGCTAGAAAATTCTATAATATTCTGAAATATTGTCGAAGCATCTAGAGAGTTCATCAACGATGGAATTGTAAATAAACTCTCAAATCTCTCTTTTAACAATTTTCTACAAAATCATGTCGCAGTCCACAAAAATTCCGCGGTTTATCTTCATTCTATCAATATCGAAGAATTATAAAATTGTCAATAGTCCTTGCATTTTGCAACGCTTCTATCACGGCACAACGAAATATCTTATTATCTATTTGCGATGGCTGGAAAAAGTCAACAGTGTCATATTCGTTGGAAAATCCTTTCCTGCGATATCGATTTTATATCGAGATGTTGTGTACTCACCATTTCCAGTCACTGTCATTAATTGGCGAAGTTTGCTGAATGTCGTACCCGTATCCTCGGGTGTTACTGTGTCGGCTGTCGTTGCTTCGGGTTGGGTCGTCACCATCTGGGGCACAGAACGAAAACATCAAATTAATGAATCAATGCAACCAGTTCAAGAATAATTTTCTAAAAAAATATCCGTGGATGCCGGTATTCAATTTTTAGAAGCCAAAATATGTGAAAAAAATTGGAGAACAATTACCGAATAATTTAAGTAATAGCATTGCGGAATCTATTTCTAGCTCTTTTCCATCCTATATAAAAAAACAAGTTATTGTATTCTTGATGGAATTAATCCGTCAAAAATTGCAAAACAAAAAATGATTTTGGCTGTTTTCGAAGAATATCTCCAAAACTAAGGGAGAGAGAGAAATTTTTATATATGGCTATCCCCTCTGAGAAAATAATCGAATTCAAAATTAATAATTTGTGAAGAACAAAAATTAACATCTTTCGTCAAGTGTTTTTAATGGTTTATTTCTTAAGTGTCATTACTTCAGACGAAATATCCAGTTATATCACATTCATAATTTACTGATTGAATCAACAATTTTAATACCAATTGGAGCCCCGAGAGCCCTAAATTCAGTGAACCAGATTTATCTGTTGTTTATGGATCCAGAGAAACCCATTCCCATTAGATACATCCATTGCGCCGAGCGGTCATAAAGCTGTTGAGATGAGGTGAAGTAACATTGTATGGGAATGGAAAGACACCACTGATAGAGCATATAATCCAGTCGACTTGATTGGACTCTAAAGTGCCCCTCCGTCGAGTAGAATGACTGCCGGGATGCTGCAGTATCAAGCTTAGTTTGATATTACTACAGGCAAAATAGGAAGAACATTGGGGTGAACGGGACGATCTATGGAGCACGCATGAGGGGCTATCGTCTGGGGAATCTCTTCGCGGGTCACTTGAACCAGAATGGACTGAGCCAGAATCGAGGGCCGGGCGTCAATGTGGCCCGGAGTCGTCAAGCGGAGGAGTTCAAGGTCGAGGGACAACTGCAGATGTGGAAATAACTTACATTCAGGGTGACCAATACAGGGGAGAGGAGCGTTGTTATGTGGAGAATGAATGGAATATGGACCTGACGTGGATGTGGTTCAAGAGTCCATTGGATTTATTCCTTTTTGCGGAGGTGAAGCTGAATTTCAAGTGATTCTGGCCGAATTTCGGAAGGGACTCACTAGAGCGGATGATACACTCTTAAAAATTTTTTACTGAAATTTCAGTTTGGAAATATTCACTGAAATTCCAAGGGATTTTGCCATTGAAAATTCACTTTCATTAAAAAATCCGTGAGAACTGTGAATTTCAGTTCAATTATTCCGGGAAAATTGATGGAAAGTCAAGGAAATTCAGAGAAATCTCACCTTAAATTCCAGATTCCTCTGAATTTTCAGGACATTCCTTCAAAAATTTCTGGAATTCCAAGAATTTTGGAGGAAGTCCCTGAAAATTCAAGGGAATTTGGAAGTTAATATTCATTTTCACTTGAAAATTTATGCAAATTGCGAAATTTTCGTCTTGCTTCCGCTAAAAAAAATGGGATTTCAGACAAAATTTTTTAACAGAGTAGAAACCTTCCATGTCTTTAATGAGAGTCAGATGTATATTTTTATATTCATATTTATAGATTTATATATTGTATATTATACAAATATATATAATATAATATAATATATAAATAATAATACATAAATATATATTTATAGAATATATTACATAGAATTTTTTTTTTCATAATTCAAGGAGAATAATTTTGGCATCCACAGATATATTTTTTTACCGAACGAATCGTAAAATATTCTCCACAAACAGCTATTTATCCATTCCATTACATTTCACCCCACGATTACCTTTCGTCACCCTAAAATTTGTCACTATTTTCTACGTAATGTTTATCCAACTTTACTCTCCGCGTATCTACATATACGAAATAATCCCACCCCTGATTTGTATCGTTGTGCTGAATATTCTATGACACGAACCCGGCCATCCGTGTGTTCTGTGAGAAGATTGATTGATCACATTGATTTTGACTTCCTCCATCAGAAAACGCTGAGGCACTTTTTCCTCCAGTCATTGAGTCCCCCTCTGTGCGCGGAAAAATTTTATTACGTATCAGGCAACTCTCGGAGACAGAGAAATAATATTTCACGAATACTCTATTCATTTGAATAAAATGCATTCTAAGAGCCGAGAAATTCTATTATCAGAATTCACTTTATTTATGCAGTGAATTTGCCTTCTTTTTCTCTCCTTTTTTCCTAAATTGTCGAGAGAGACTCGAATAATTCTCTCTGATTGTGACTGAGACCTCTCCACTCCTCCGAAGTAAGGAATTAAGTTTTTGAATTGAATTTCAGTTTCATTCCTCCAGCTTCGCTGTTGGACGCCTCCCCTGATTCGATCAGTATATTTCAGATGGATTTATAGGAATAGATGAGGAAAGAATAACGGGAGACGCTGCGATTGTCTTCGTGAAAAAAAATTCAACTCTTTGTAAAAATTCCTTTAGCATTCAAAGTCCTTTGCAGAGACTCAATTATATCATGAGTTGAATACTCGGGGGACAATCCGATGGATTAAGTGATTAACTATTTAGTACACGGAGATAACAGTTGAATAAAAATTATCTAAAAAATCGTGGCAAATGCAGAGTTAATTTTACAGTTTCGGAACAAATTATCCCCAAGTTCAGTAAATTTTCCTGGGCCAACGGAGAAAAATTGAATTCAAACTCACAACATTCAAAATTCAGATGACACTGTGACTGAAATTTCAAGAAAAATTCAACAGTGTGATGAAAAAAAAAATTACCGTGCCGGTAGAGTAAAAATTATTAGATTCAAGGGTAAAATTTATTATGCGTCAGGGTAAAATTTCTTTAACGTGGAATAAAATTAGATCATCATTCATTAATTTTCACTAAATTTCGGGATCGAAATCGAGGAAACGATGACTCATGACTACACTTTTATAGAACGGTAGGATAATTTTCATCAAAAATTTTTCTCTGTGTACTTTTCTGACACAATTCGTTTCAAACAACAACTCCCCTAATCGTCAATTCCAATGGGAAAGGGTGAACGTCAGAGCTAACAATTGTGTTATGATTTTAATTCCCGAATAATTAACCTTGCAAATAGGAGGCTTAATGTCACCGGGTGATTAGCAGTGAGAGGAAAGTGGGGGGGGGGG
>NW_021680454.1:1088109-1163949 GCF_001412515.2 Diachasma alloeum | reverse complement strand
CCGCTACCCCTTTACCGCTATGTCCTACTCAACGCCAGTTTAGAGTGTACTGGGACACTCGAGAATCCTCACTCCAATTACCCTGTTCCTATCGACATTTCCCATACCAATCAAATGACACTGTACCGTTCAGATGTCCAATAGTTTTCCCTGATATTAATGGAAAGAGTCAATTTTTGATTGATGATTGCTGCTAGACAATTACATTTATTATCCCCTTTTAAAAAATTTAGTGTCACGTTTTTTGAAGCCTCATTGCGCTATTTTATCAATATATACTACATATATTATATAAAAAAATATTAAGATCAATTTATGATAATAGAAAAATATCTTGATATTTTTTTTCAATTTTTCGTCTTTCAAATTTGAATAATAATAAATGCGATAATTATTAATGGACAAAATAAGAACTTTTTTATTCATAACGATGACTTAAATAGTCATATCTTCACTTCATTTACAGAAAAATAAACACGAAGATGACGAATTAACTATTTAATAAAAAATAAACTCTCGAGTCAAAATTAAAGAAGGAAAGATGAATCAGTGTTAGGGATAAGATTAAAAGTTATAATAAAATGGAATAATGAAGATAACTCATCATTATTTTCAACTTTTAATCTAGTATTCCAAAAATTAAAAGGTTAAAGTCAAGATTACCGTAAAATTGTCGGCGATTTTACAAATAATTTTTATCCAACTAATTTTTTGGTTACAAAAAAATAAATTTTTCAGCTTGCGATTTTTCTCGTGCTTGCATGACTTGTTTGAGAGAATTTCTCTTTTTTTTCCCCATGTTATGCAGTTTTTGTAAAAAATATGCGACAAAAATTTTTAATTATTTCATAAAACACAATTGCACGGATCGGGAAAAATGAAAATTCATTATTTCATCACGAATAAGAGGAGAAAAAAATGCCTGCGAGTGAGAAATCTCGAACGATGGCACAAAGAAACGAGAGCAAGGACACTAACTCGGGAGAACTGCATATTCTCGACTATTTCTCGGGTCTGGGAGGAAGAGAAAGTGACTCTGGCGAGGGTTGAGATTGAGAGACTGCTGTGACTACGAGAGACGCATGGAGGTGTATACGAGGCGGACGAAATGAGTGAAATGAGCGTGCTGAAAGAGTATGGAGGCGAATAAGTTGGTGGGAAATCGGGGAAAATAATAATGCGGTTGAAAATGCTGAAAGTGCGGAGGCAACGAGAGCACAATGCAGAATCCATCCTTTTATTCCTCTTATCATTTTTTTTAATGCAAAAAATATAATCCAGATTATTCCTTTTTAATTAACGACTCGTGCCGTCATCAAAGGATTTATTATTTCATTTTGAGTTGAAAATGAGTTGGTAATTTCGTAGTGGTGGCGCGATTATTCACGTCCCGTACTCTTATACTGTCCCTGTTCGTGGAATTCGTATTTTTCTAGAGGAGCTGAGCGAGTTGTGCAATATTATGAATTTGTGGTGTTGAAATGTCAATGGGAACAAAAGGTAATTACCTATATGGAGAAAAAGAGTTATTACTAGACCATTTTTGCATCCATGGATGTTTTTTTAACCAAACGAAGCGTAAAATATTCTCCACAAACAGATGTTTTTCGACAAGTGAAAGAAATTATTTCGAAATTTTGTCTATTTTTTCATTTGACAAACTGGAGATGTCATACTGGAGATCATACCCCACCTCATTTCGAGTCCGTGTGCCTCCGAAATTTTTAATTTGTGGACTGTTAATTATTTAATTTTTTCCTTTGTTTAGAGGTTCGGAAAGTCGAAAGATAGCACATAGCATCCTGCTTTCCATGTAATTTATACCTTAAAACATCGAAGGGTTGACCGAGTAAAATAGCCCTGGGGATAATACAGAGGTATTTTTCGACTTGAATCAAGCTTAAAAATCGACTCAAATCAAGCTGAAATTCAACTTGAATCGAGTCGAAAAATCTATTTGAATCAAGTCGAAGTCGACGTGAATCAAGTAGAAAAGTCAACGAGAATCAGGCCGATGTACCGGGTTGCATTTCTCCAAGTCAGACTTGATTTATGCGACGACCCGACATTAAATAAGTCGATTCCCGACATGATTCAGTCCCACTTGATTCAAACCGATTTTTCGATTTAATTCAGGACGATTTTTTGGGTCGATCACTACCCCTATCAAAAAATATTTAAAAAAATATATAACATGGGCCAATTCCATATATTTTTCAAATTTATAAAGAATTTATAAAAGAAATATATAAACCATATATTTTATATATTTTTTTTACACAAATTGCACCAATTAAATTTTTTTTTATATATTTTTTAAAATATATTTTAAAAAATGTCCGTGTGGATAGTCCTGATAAACCGCTATTCTTCGGTTTCATTCTTTCGTTTTCGAGTCCAGTAACATCGAATATCGTGTGTCACACAGCCATAAAAGTATTATCTGCGATTAGCCGCGATTTCGAGATAATTTTTACCCAACTTTTCTCTCTAAGTACATGTTTCATTAGTATAAAAAAAACTGAGTCGATGGTGGGTAGTACGAAAGGTTATGATTTAAGAGATTACAGAGCGATTTGGGTCACTGGTGTACGTAGCAGTAGATATTCCAGGTATTTTGGGTTGATCCGAGGGCAGCTCAGTCGATGGCCGGTGAGGCGGAGGGGAATGGGGGGTGAGCAGAGGATTTATCGTCTCGCGTGTTGCCTAGAAGCCCTCCGTAGGGATAAATCAATCGACTGTGACTTAATTTAGAGCACCGTCGCTGCCGCTCAGCTGTCAGTTTCTAATTTTTTTTCCCCGAGGACGAATATCATTCCCCCGTCAGGTGGTCTTTCCATTTCGTTTGGCAGAGGGAAGATGGGGGTCAAGAGGTCACTGACATTTATATCTGGTTTATGCGGTGACCCCCAGTGACAATAATTTCAGTAAAGCTTGAGGCAGAAGTGATGGCAATTGTAATGAGTGGGAAATTATTTTTGTCTTGATATACACGGGGATATGGGGACGGCGTTATGGGGACGAAAGACAGTGAAATTTTACCTTTCGTACAGTAAAATTAGTCACGATTCAAGAAACTATAAAAATCACTTTCAGGGAAATTTTCAAAAAATTTAAAATTATCAAAATCAACATAATAAATAACCGAATAGAAATATAAAAAATTCGACTCACCTTCTTCATAAAGGACATGACGTTTGTCGGCAACATTTTGAATGTCGAGCGTTGTCTCCTCCAGTGTCTGAAATTCCCGTACAAAACTCCCTCGCGGGATGCCCTTCGTCGCGTTACCGATGCCGATTGCGTCACATAAAAAAAAAAAGCGGACTCTCAACTAGAACTGGCAAATGGAATCACGAGGCGTCGAGTGGAATCGGCCAACACCAGGACGGCAGTTTGACGTCCCGCTGGTGCCCGAGAGCAATCATCTACACTTTTTCACCGTCAATCTCTCTTTCACTTCTTTGTTCCTCTCTATTCCTCTCGTCACAGCGCTCCTTTATATGCTTTCAATTTTTTAATCCCTTCTCAGTGTGGCACTGGCTCCCAGCCGCATTTCCCTGCCTCACATTTCGGGGACAATCCGAGTATCCGGCATCTACCGAGCATCACTTCCGGCTCTCTTGCATTTGAACTTTTCCACGGCAAACCTCTTTTACATTCACTTCCAGTATATTCTTTTGTCCCCTCGTATCCTTCACATTTATGGTTTACCTGGGAACATAGAGCGGTGTGCATTGGTTGAAGTAATGGCCCTCTTTTTTTTCTCTTAAAAAATGTAATGTAAATGTAAAGAAATACGAAAAAATGGGGTTGTTACTTCTTTATTGAGCAGAAAAGGAGTTCAGGGGAATAAAATCTTTGAGAGTGGATTGTCTGTACACGAACATACAGTGAGAGAAAAAAAAAAATTCTGTCGAACAATTATATTAAATAACATACGGTTATAAAAATTATAACATGTAGTTATAAAAATTATATGTTACCCTGCGCTGTTAGAAAAATAATGAAATTTCATGGACAGTTGACTATTAATTTTCAGGACACACAGCAAAAATGAATGTCTGAAATTCAGACAAATTTTCATTTTATTCGGACGTTTTTTAGTGTCTGAAAAATGTCTACGAAAAGTGTCTGAAATTCAAACATTTATTTTGGCTGTGCAATGACAGTAAATGTCATTTAGGGGAAAAAAAATCATGAAATTTCAGGTTTTATTGAAAATTCAGTGAAATTCCAGAATTTTAAGGGGCATAAAGACGAGAATTCCCCAATTTATTTGAATTTATAATCCCATATGAATATTCAGTGCCGAATTATATTAAATTCTCAGTGAAATCTGAAATTTTATTATTTTGTTCACTGTCCTGAAAATTCAAGAATATATTTACCGGAATTTCCTGGTGTTCTATTTATTTTCAGAAAAAAATGGAACTGAAATTTACAGTTATCTTTGATTTCTCCACGAAATTCTAAATTTTCAATGACGAAATTCCTTGAAATTTCAGTGGTAATTAAATTCGATAAAAATTTGTAAAAAGTGAATCAAAAATTACCGCCAAAAATTTTTAACAGTGTGGAGAGATCGTTTCTCGTGTTGAATAAATTTACAACAGTTGGAAGGCTTCTAGCGGTACTAAAGCAGAGTACTAAAATAAAATGCCATTAAATTATTGAAATCCACCGTCAATCGTAATCACAGCAAAATTAATACCCCCATTTAACAATAATTCATCGTCTACCATTTCATTAATCGTTGAATCGATTCAACCACGTAGTAATAACAATTAATTTGTGGAGACTGACCCATTGCAAAATGACAAATATTTATACGTGACGTTTACGATGTGCGCGGATAATTGGATGCTCGATTGTTCCACGATCTGCAGCCTGTTACCACTTCCTGCATAAATGCAAATATACCCATATTTCCGCCCCTCCCCCCTGCTCCTCACCGATTTTGGCACACAGCGTTGACCACAATCACGAATAATATATTCAAGTAAATGAGGGAGAAAAAGAGGCGAATTTGTAGGACTGGCAGAGATTATTGGAGACAAATAAACGTAACGCGCTCAAGTGTAAATACGCTTGAGCAAATTGGCTCTCCTGAAAAACTGTATGTTCCACGTCAGAATATTTGATAGAGTGGAACAGATTGACTTGAGGGAAATTAACCAACTTGATAAAAGGAAATTTAACATCTTTCACAAAAATTAAATTTTTGTCGTGATCATCAGAAATATCCCTAGAAGAATTGCAACTGTTGACAGGAAAAATTATAAGTGTTTATTGGACATTGACTTGATAAAACCGGAACCTCGATAATTCTCTGTAGAACAAATGTATTTACCCGAAAGACATATAAATGTCTCACAACTACAATTACTACTACGAAAATTATCATGTTTTGGTGGAAACTTTCTTTTTGTCCACAAGTAAATTGATTCAACACCACAAAAAATCTCTTCAGGGAAACATAATTTTTCGGCAGAACTTTTTTTTTCTCAGTGTATCATTGACGGAATTTCAAATCTAAAAAATGTCGGAAAATAAACGTCTGAAATTTTTCAGGGGAAAAAATATTTGGATCCTTTGCAGGCATAAGTTGTATTTGAAATTGTTCATTTTCAACTTTTCTCACTTCACATTTGTTTGCGTATTATATTGGAAGTGTAGCAAATCAAGTGGGACTCCACCCCCACGCCCGACAGTTTGACAAGAGACTTTAGTTAGTCTCGTAATTCAGGGGTAAACCATAAATTTAGACCCAACCTCGCACCGGCTAATTAGTTACGACACCGAAAAGGCTCCACTCCTACACGATCGAACTCATTTATTTGCGCATAATCGTTTCCCCGAATTTCTTCATTTTTTTCCTCTACTTTAATTGGATAAAAATGGGGGAACGAAATTCCCGGTATGAAGTCAGGAAATATCGTGGGTTTCAGATCAATATATCGGGAATACACCGCGAATAACTTCCTCCCTTCGGGTCGGGAAGTTAATTATCTGGAAAATGGCGGCAAATTTTGCTGGGCGAAAGGTAATCGTGAAACGAAATTGTAATTTAATGGGAAATTACAATGCATCCTTTGCGGAGGATATATTATGATTCATTGAGTAAAAAAAACACATCAATGGATGCAAATGGACGAAAAGTCAGGGGAATTTTCGGTTTCTCTGAAAATTCAAGGAAAACCCCAATTTTTTAGCCGCAGAAAACCGGAAATTCCCCAATTTAGATGAATTCCCAAGTGGAAATGAATATTCACTGCCAAATTCCCTTGAATTTTCTGGGGTCTCCTTGAAAATTCTTGAAATTCCAGGAATTTGTGAAGGAATTCCCTGAAAATTCAGAGGAATTTAAAATTCAAAGAGAGATTTCTCGGAATTTTCCTGATTTTTCATCAATTTTCCCGGAATAATTAATCTCAAATTTACACTTCCCACATATTCCAGTGGAAAGTTTTAATAGTGTACAGTAAAATTTCTACGGACCCCGAGGCTATTTTTTCTGTTTTATTTTATGTTTTATCGATTTTACCATTCCGGGTCTGGTAAAAAAAAATAATTCTCCGTCGCAGAAAAATTCCCACACATGTAATTCACTCCTCCCAATCCCGCAATTGTTCACCTTCTTAGAATAACTTTTCATTGAATAAATTACCCTCCCATCAAGTAAACATTCCCAACTCAGCGGTGAAAAATTCTCCACTCCGCACTTTTTTCCCAAATCTAGATTCCCCACCCCGATTACTTGACTTATTTTTCGTAATTTTTCTTCGACTTCTCCATGAAAAAAAATTGATAAATTCTCAACGATGCTAGGATCAGCATCATTCACAGAGCGCACAAAAAACATCTTTCAGTTTCGTAAGAATACGTAGAAAATCGTTGAAACGCGATATTCCGTGCCTCTGAGTTATTGTTTCAGGAATAAAAACCTCTTCCTTTTTTTTCTTTCACTCAATCACAGCGCCACGTGGAGAAAGAAAAATAATTGCCTTGCTATGATCATTGCGATATTTATTGGTTTTCTATTCTAGGACAATTCCTGGGAGAAATTTCCAATCATGATACCATTATAAAATTATTATTTTAAATAATAAAATAATAATTATACCGCCGTGTCATTACAATGTTCTTTATTATTTTATTAATAAACAATTATAAATTATTATATTATAATTATAATATAATTATTATTATATTATTGTTATATTATTATTATATCTTTAATAATAATAATTCATGTTTACTAATAAAATATAATAATATTTTAAAATGTAATTATAGTTTATCACTGAAACACCTCATTATGATATTACTCACAGCAATTGAATTCCGAAAATAATATCATGTACTCAATTCTAGCAAGACTATCCCCGCCAGAATTCATTATTTCTCATCCGCGAATTCCTCTGCTCTAGTCCACGTCCACTCATGGCAATCCAATATACCTGTGCATGGGTGAACCATTGAAAACATGATGAAAGCAGACCACCATTATCACTGAATTACCTATGCGTTGGATCAATAGACGGATAATCTGTAATACGATCTCGATACTCAGCATTGGCCTGACATCCCTCCTGTCATGCGTAAAGCTGCATTTTCTCGCTTTTTCTTGTCCCCTTTCCCTCGTCCCTTCATCTCACCCCTGTACCGTCCGCGAAACAATGGATTGGAGGATAAACTCAATTTTGTGTCATCGGGGAAGCGACCGTTTGCCGTTTAATAATATTTCAGCTCTTACGATTATGGAAATTCTTGGAGTTGATAAATTTTATTATTTATTGGGGGAATTATGCTGGGGGTAAATTAGTTTTGGTGAGGCTTGAGATTGGTGAATTGATTTGTGGACTTTTTTGAAACTTTATTATAAATTATATGAATTTAAAATGAAACATTTTCATATATTTTATTCATTTATTTGTAATAATACATTTTATAACAAAATCATTTTCAGAAATCTTCAATTATTTATTGAATAGTTCATCTCGAATATTTAAATTCCGAATTATTTCGTCAATCGCTAATTGAGTTCTAAAGATGGGCGAGCATCCAGCTAATCGAAAATCGTTTTATGAAATTTAGAATTATTTATTCAATAGTCTGTCTCGACAATGTAAATAACTCATTCCAGACATCGGCATAATCATAAATTCTACATAAAGTTAAATTTTGAATGAGTCAATTTTTGATATTATTCAACATTTTTTAAATTATTAAATTAATCATCAATTAAATATGAAAATTCCGAATTTTTTTATCAATCGGCAATTGAGTTCTGAAGATTGCCGATCTAACCTTCTAACGAACGGTTTCCTCAATAGTGAATTGACAATTAAAATTATCAATTATTTTATTATTTTTCAAATTTCGATGAAGATTAGCCAAATTAAATTATTTCTCGAGAAAAATTCCCTCAACAAAACTGAAATAACAGTCATCGATTATTAAATCGATTGACATTCCCTCAATATAACTGAAACAATAATTATCCAACTAATAATGATCCGTCGTGAAAGCAGAAATTTATCAGAATTTTCCACGAAGTGAAATTGAGGCAGCCCATAGCCTCGATACTACTACTTGTTGCGGCTGATCAGATACGGCAGTGCTCTCCTTTCTGGCCGCGCTAACACCGGAGACAGTGAGATCGAGAGCATCTCGGGGCATTGCGACAAAGTATACGTGGGTGTGGTGATGATATAGTGAGCCAACCACCCCGACTGGGTAAATTTAGCTGAGGTTCAAGCACGAAGGAAATTTCCCAGGGCTCCAAGTTAGCCAGCGGAGAGAGAGAGCTCCCAGAAGGGTGTGAGTGACTGGCATTACTATCGATTCACACCCACTGTATTTTCCTTTCACTTTGTATTTTATTTCTCCGTTATATTCCGTAAAAATATTCCACCACCACTCGAGCGATATTACGAGCGCAGAAGGAAAAGCTCATTCTTCATGTACTTTATCATTGCATTTGCTTTGAACTTTATTGACACCCTGAGACATTCTGAGATCCAGAAATAAAAAGCCCCTCATCAATGGGTTCAAAGGTCAGGCTTGTGTAGCAAAGAGAAAAAATCCCCGCCCACATGCAAGAGATTTGAAAATGAGGGGGACAAATATATATGAAGATAAGTTACGGTGACACATGAAGAAACGATAAAAGGGCGGGGGGAGGGCCCCAATATGCCCAGGGCATGCTTGAGTGGCCTCTGGGTGTGGCCGAAGAAAATTGAATCAACTCCGCAGTAAACTGCGGCCAGCACACAACGGCGATTATGTGCCGTCTATGTCCCAGTTAAGGCCACTAGGAGCTTTCCGTGTCTTTAATGAGGGGAAAATGATTATATTTTTTCCGTAATGCGTCGGATCAACGCACTAAGTTGATAGTTGATCTCCTAAGATGGAAGCATTGTATTCGTCAAAGCCGAAATTTCCAATTTTTTTCATGAACATTTTCCAGCTGTTGAAAAATTTTATTTTGAGGCTAGGATTCAGGGACAGGGATTTTTTTTTTAATTTTAACGTTGAGGTAATGTTGGCTGTCAACATTATGACAATGTTGGCTACCAACATTATGACAATGTCGGCTACCAACATTATGACAATGTTGGCTATCAACATTATGACAATGTTGGCTATCAACATTATGACAATGTCGGTTACCAACATTACGACAATGTCGGCTACCAACATTATGACAATGTTGGCTGTCAACATTAGGACAATGTTGGTTGTCAATGTTGGGGTAATGTTGGCTGTCAACATTATGACAACGTTGCCTACCAACATTGCAACAATATTGAATTAAACAAATCATTCAATTCAATCGAAAATACATCGTCATAGAAATTCCATTCAGAAGCAAATTGCCAATTTATTATCAAAAATATGTTCAACACATTAAAATTAATATTTCTCCACAGAAATATCCCCTTTATAAAAAATTCCCTTTGCACTAAGATGATTCGGTAGATTAAAGGTACATACGCTTCACATCAACAGACAGAAGACAAAAGGATTGAAATTGATTCTTTCTTTCCGAGTTTGTAAATTCCCATTTCTTTATCCAATCAATTTCCGTCCTTTCTTTGTCCTCTGCATGTACATTCCCTCCTGGAATGAATTTTTCATTTGATATTGAGGTGAATGCAACGTTTGTGGATTAATCAACGTTAATGGATCACTGATTAGCCGCAGACAGGAGTGGCGGGTCAGTGACGAATGTGGTGCACTTGCTGTAGACATTCTCCACCACTTTATGGAACAGTGTCTCGTTAAGGCTGTCAAGAACGGTGAAATTATTCAGAATATTTTTTATCGTTCTGTCGTGTTGCGAAGACATCGCTCAATGAAATACGGAATTTCAATCAATCGACGTAACATGCTATCCTGGAAATGTCATTTCTCTCCCTTCATTTACCTATCGCACATATCCCTCTGATTTATCTGATGATAGACATGTTATTCCATATCATTAATCACAATGGAAAATAATTGTCCCAAGTTTATAACCGTATAGGGGTGAACGAGACAAAATGGACAATTGCGACTTTATATTTTTAATGGAACGAAATAATTTAGTCTTCAATTGATAAATTTATTCCTGAGTTACAAACATTGAGAAAAAATGTCATAAGTGTTCAATATTTTACCCGGGATTTTTCTCAATCATATTCGCTTCCCTGAATTTGTACAGAGAAATTGAAAATTGAAATTGATTCACTCAATAATTCTTTTTTTTTTCGTGCGACTCAGGTTTGCAAATACTGCGATTGAAAAATTGAAACGCAGAAAAATAAACTCCAACGTTAAAACTGTGCCTCTTCCAGGAGTAGGAAATGGCTGCCACCTGTAGCTATTGATCGACATGATAGACATGTTGTTCCATATCATTAATCACGATGGAAAATAATTGTCCCAAGTTTATAACCGTATAGGGGTGAACGAGGCAAAATGGACAATTGCGACTTTATAGTTCTGATGAAACGAAATAATTGTTTCTCCAATTGATAAATTTATTCCTGAGTTACAAACACTGAAAAAAATGTCATAAGTGCCCAATGTTTTACCCGGGATTTTTGTCAATCATATTCGCTTCCCGGAATTTGTACAGAGAAATTGAAAAGTCTAGTTTATTCACTCAATAATTTTTTTTTTTTCGTGCGACTGAGGTCTGCAAATAGTGCGATTGAAAAATTGAAACGCAGAAAAATAAACTCCAACGTTAAAATTGTGCCTCTTTCAGGAGTAGGAAATGGCTGCCACCTGTAGCTATTGATCGGTAGGACGCTAAACCCCTCTCTCCCTCGTTCTCTTTCTCTCTCACCCCGACCCTTCACCATCATCCCGTTCGCGTATACCGAGCGCCGAAAAAAACCCACCGTGAGGAGAACATCTGAATGAGAAAAAGGTTAGAACCCTCGCGGGCAACTCCGCCCCCATACTAATCTCCAAAAAACTTCGTCAACAGGCGGAATGGGGGCTCAAGAGAATCTCGACGCGGTTTTTATACTCTTCCTCTGTACTTGCACGTAACTGTTGTAGTGTTTTTCATTCATATTTCTTTGAGACTCGGGCGTGCGTTTCATTTATCGCTCGGTAAGATCAGAATTAACGGTGAGGATTGGACATTTCTTGATGATTAGAGAATCTTTAGCCCCAGTTTCTTATAAATTTTGAAATTCTAGTTGATCTAGTTGAATTCAGTAGCGAAGCGGTAAAACGATTTATGTCGACTTAATCCCTGGCAGAATTTTCGAGGAATATCTCCGAATCTAAGGGAGATAACAAAATTTTCGTAATAACCTTCTTTATAGCCATCAATTTGCTCTACAAAAAAGGTTATGACGAAAATTTTGTTATCTGCCTTAGATTTCAAGATATCCGTTGAAAACGGATAATAAAAAAAATCGGCTTGAACAGGTTTAGCGCTTCGCTACTGAATTCTAGTTGATCTTTCGCATTTTAGTGAATTTGGGATTATTTTCATATAAAAAATGGCTCGCTTCCAGAAAAGTTCGTTTTAATTATCCAGAATCCATCAATTTTATTGAGCCAATCATTATTTGTTGTTATTCCAAACATTTACTGTTATTTTTTTTTCTTTTTGATGAGTTTTCACAACATATTTTTTATTTTTGTTCGATGTTTGGTTTTTTTAGGGGGGAGGGAGGTTCGACAAAAAATTATATCGATAGTGAGAAAATATCAAGTTGTGTAAGATGGAGTAATACCCGAACTTCATTGGGAATTCATCGTGTATCCGACAGACAGCCTCCAGGTATTTTACAAAGTTTGCCAAAGCAAAGCCCGCACGACAGAGCCACAGGCAACTCCTGAGATGTGTGTCGATATACTCTCCGCAGACGAGATTGAAACTCACGGGGAGTTGGTCGACAATGCAATATTAAATTACCTGGTGGATTTATATTGAGTTATTTGAAAATGGACCTGTATGTTGCAGCGCCCCAAATATCCAACATTTCATTCTCAAAATATTTTCTGTGCGGAGATTCGATAAGAGGCCGTCGGGATATTCCTGGCACTCGTTCAAAGTGGAGACGGGAAATTAGGGAATTCAATCAATTCACTGGAGGATTAGAGATACCATGATCACATGATAATTTTCATAGTAGCAATTGTTCTCGTGAGACATTTATATGTCTTTCGGGTAAATACATTCGTTCTACAGAGAATTATGTGAGGTTCCGGTTTTGTCAAGTCAATGTTATTGACTAGTGTAGACCTGTGTCCAATAAACACTTATAATTTCCACGGAACAAATGATAATTTCAAGAGGAAACTACCATTTTCTTGCCGATAACTGTGTTATTGGCAAAATTCAATAATTTCGAAGGGACAATTTTTGGGAAAAAATATTCTTTCCTCGTCAATGTATTCTTTCTATGGTATAAACCTATGGAGTTCTCTCAGATCAAATGATTGTCGTACAATAGATTATATTTCTTCCTGCCAACAGTTGGAATTCTTCTACGGATATTTCTGATGATGACGACAAAAATTTAATTTTTATGAAAGATGTTAAGTTTCCTTCTATCGAGTTGGTTAATTTCCCTCAAGTAAAGCTGTTCCACTCCATCAAATATTCTCACGTGGAACACATGCGTTTCTCGAAATCAACAGTAAATGTCACAAATTAAATTTATAGTGAATTATGAAGTTACTGTGATCCAGAAATTGAATAAATTGTCATTCTTCAAAAATGTTGACAATTTGTGAAATTTCCGCCACAATTTTTGCCAATTTTTATCAGTGAAGAAAAAATAACAGCGCGAATTATTACTGGAAAAGAAAAAAAGGAAAAGAAGAAGCAACTCTACAGTTCAATTTATTGGGAGGGCTATCCGAGCGTTAAAATCAGTGGAGAAAACGGGAGAAGAGAGCGAAAAAACTGGAGCTCCATTTCGGGGAGGTAAAGAATTACGATGGGGGTTAAACCGAGATAAGGCGGAGTATTTCATTGGCAAAACAAAATTTCCCAATTTCAGAATTGTGGGCTGAGCGGATGACATGAATCAAATGCGAAGCAGTGGGATATGTGTTCCAATTTCCCTCATGAAGTTGGAGGTGAGTGGATGGAGTATAAATATCGAGTGGATAAAGCTCGCGACTCCATTTCGAAAGTTATCGTATAATTCTTCCATTCTCATGGATTGGTTATTGGAATTAAACCGAGGATTGCAATTGCGGGTGGATATTCGCAAAAATGAAATTAAGGGGGAGTTGATGAGACGAATCTAATCAGAACTGTGTCCGAGAAAAATTATTTAGAAAATTAATCCAGAGAAAATTTGGATAAAATTAACCTAAAAAATCGTAGCCAATTTTACTGTACGAAAGGTAATAATGAAGCGAAATTTGTCAAATAAATTCAGTAAAAAATACTTTTGCGGAGAAAAAAATACATCTCTGAATCAGTGATGGCCGTGTTCATCAATCATAATTACCGTTAAATTATGAAGTTGTCAGTTTTTAACATAAATCTTAAAAATTTTAAATATTGAATTAACAAATAATTTGAGTAAGAAGATTGGCGATTATTTACATAATCGAAAAGCAAGTACCTAAATTTTGAATTCAGTAGCGAAGTGGTAAAACGGTTTAAGTCAACCTATCTCTTAGTTGAGTTTTTGAAGAATATCTCCGAATCTAACGGAGATAATGGAATTTTCATAATAACCTTTCTTCTAGAACAAATTGAGTGCTACAAAAAAGGTCTGACTAAAAATCTACCTATCTCCCTTAGATTCCGAGATATTCTGTATGGACCAACCGGTCTCGAGCTCCTTTCAATAAAAAAAAAAAAAATATTCATTAAAAACTGGCCAATAGCCAAGATCGCCTTAAACCGTTTTACCACTTCAGTCCTGAATTATCTTGTTAACAAAAAAATTACATTTCAATATCATCAAATATTTATTCACCCTCAATCGGAAAATTCAGTTCTTAAATTTTACAGTATTTTAAATTTGTTAATTATAGTTAAACTGCGAACAATATAAGGAGACAATCCTGCTTAATATTCTCAAAATATAAAATTATTGGCCATCCCTGCTCTGGATGCAAAAATTACAGTTTCCGGTGCAGAAAAATATCCCATTTTTCACGTGTAATTTCAGCTGATGAAAAATCTACCGAACCAATTATTTGTCAGCATTTAACCGCGGAAATTGATATATTACCGTGCATCCACAAGTGCACCCACTCAACAGATACATCTGTACCAAATCATGGTGGTACATCTTCCCACTCCCGGGAAAAGTGGGTCAACTGGTGACCCTGTCACAGTAATCTCAGGGCGCTAATACGCGTCGTATACTCACGCGCAGCGTTGTTAACGTTCCGAAACGTCGTATACTCCACTCCTCCTCTCCTCTCGTCCCTCCCTCCCGCCGGGGGTTTTTTTCATCGTTAACGGGGTGCACAAATATAATTCAGCCCGTATCACTCCGATTTTTAAATGAGATAAATAATTCAGTAGCGAAGTGGTAAAACGGTTCAAGTCGATTTTGACTATTGGCCATTTTTCAGTGAACATCTCGGAATCTAAGGGAGATAGCTGAATTTTTGTCAGGACCTTTTTTGTAGCACTCAATTTGCTCTAGAAAAAAGGTTATTACGAAAATGTCATTATCTCCTTTAGATTCGGGGATTTTCTTCAAAAACTCAAGTAAGAGAGAAGTCGAACCGTTTTACCACTTCACTACTGAATTATTCGATAGTGAATTTATTCTTCTGCTGTAGGAATTGTCTTGTCTTTGCATTCTGCATATGGCATTGGTTAAATTTATTAAATTAATGAATTTTTTTCAACTTTCTTCGTGGAATAAGTTATAAATTCGCCGGGGATGGGATTGACAAAGGTCAGATGAATGTAGCATGAAAACCGCTATCGATCGAAGTGGCATTAACGGTTTGCATTAATTAAGTGGCATTGATTATTGACGTTGATACTTTTCTCACCTCAAGTCACACGTTTGTTAATTCAAAACTGCTGACTAGTATTTTTAGGGAAATTCACTGATGGAAAATTATCACTAATTTTGTTATAAAAAATATAACCGAATGACAAAAACTACAAGCTAAAAACAAAAATCCGTCCTTTACTGCAATAAAAAATATTTTAATTTATCAAATGAGTCCGAAAATATTGAAATTGCAAAAAAAAAATATTATTTCTATAAGCTTGAAAATAATGTCAGTACGTATCTGTCCGATCAATAAATGTTATCGCTAATCAATTCGAAAATTCGAGCAGACGACCCCCACGGAGTCCTCAATTTATTAAATAGAAAATTCTTTTTTTATCCCCTTTGTTTTCAAGGGAGGAAATTGTGTCGCCCTCGCCCTTGTCTCATCATTCATATCGTATTCAATTTTGTCATGAAAAATGGAACCACAAAAATAAAACTACGAGGTACAAACACAACCCGTAGTTCGACGCAATAAAGAGTATTAAAAAAAATATCAGTAAGTATCTGTCCCATCAATAAATGTTATCGCTAAACAATTCGAAAATTCGAGTGGTCGACCCCCACGGAATCCTCAATTTATTAAATAGGAAATTCTTTTTTTATCCCTTTTGTTTTGAAGGGAGGAAATTGCGTCGCCCTCGCCCTTGTCTTGTCATTCATATCATTATTATTAAATTTTGTCATGAACAATAAAACCACAAAAATAAAACTACAAGGTAAAAACAAAAACCGTGCTTCAACGCAATAATTAATATTCCAATTAATAAAATATAAGTATAATCAAATATAATCAAATATCAGTAGTGAAGTGATCATTCGGTTTAAGTCGACGTAGCTCTTAGTTGACTTCTTGAAGAATATCTCCGAATTTAAAGGAGATAATGAAATTTTCGTAATAACCTTTTTTCTAGAGAAAATTGAGTGCTACAAAAAAGGTTTTAACAAAAATTTAGCTATCTCCCTTCGATTCCGTGATATTCACTAAAAACTGGTCAATAGTCAAAATCGACTTAAACCGGTTTACCACTTCGCTACTGAATTAGAGATATTCATGGAGAACTGGCGGTAGAATGGAATTAAATTAAACTGTTTGACCACTTCACTACTGATATAATCAACTAAACTTCCGTAGACGAAATATACCGTATTTTTTTACATTCACAAAATGTCTTTGAGTATCTGTCCCATCAATAAATGTCATTGCTAAGCAATTCGAAAATTCGAGCAGTCGACCCCCCCGAAATCCTCAATTTATTAAGTAGTAAATTCTTTTTTCATCCCCTTTGTTTTGAAGGGAGAAAATTGTGTCGCCCTTGTCCTTGCCTCATTATTCATATCGTCGTTATTAAACGACCTCCCTCTAACGTGAGGGGGCGGTTGGAGCTGTCCCTTGTCTCTATCTCTCTTTCCCTCTCTTTTCGGTTAATTTCCTTTGAACGTTTTCACGTCTTCTTCAGCTTCGAGAGTCCCACACTCACTGTAGATGCCAATCTGAGAGCTCAATTCTTCTCATTCTCACTTGTTCCTTCTGAACTGTTTGGTTTACAGTTAAGAAAAAAATTATTTTTGCAAGACATTTATTTACTTGAGGGGAGCATTCTTGTTTTCAAAATTGTGTTTCTCCAATCGAAACATTCTCAGGTCGAGGCCTGATTGGAGGATGACTATGTTGCACGTGACCTTGGATCGACTCCTCCAATGATTATTCATTTTTTCTAAATTTCTTATTTTCCAAAGGGAAAGGTTTCGATCAATTTTTTAATGTTAATAATTATTGAGGGAATTCACTCGAGGTAATAACTAACATAATCATCTACTACAGCAATGTAATTGTCATAATTGAAACCTAATGCGCCGAGAAAAGAATTATTTTTGCCAAATATTCATTTACTTGAGAGAAGTATTTATTTTTTCAAAATCGTATTTCTTCAATCGAGTCATTCCTAGACGAGCCTGACTGGGTTTCAATTATAACAATCATGTTGCTCTAGAGGATGACTATGTTGCACGTGACCTTGGATGAACTCCTCTAGTGATAATTCATTTTTACTAGATTTATTGTTTTCTAGAGGCAAGAGTGTCCATTAATTTTTTAATGCTGATACCTATTGAGGGGATTCACTCAAGGTCATAATTGATCATCATAAGATGATCATCTTCTAAAGCAATATAATTGACGTAATTGAAACCTAATGAGGACTGCCTGGGAACGACTCGACTGGAGAAAAACGGCATTGGAAAAATAAATATTTCTCTCAAATGAATGAATATTTGGCAAAAATAAGATTTTCTCTTAGTGTGGTGGATTAAAAATAACGTCAATTCCCAATTAATAAATAAAAATGGTGGATATTTGGTTTCAGATTTGGTTTCACGGCTTCAATCTCATTTCTACGTTTTCATTTGAACCGTAAATTATTTTTTTCAAATCGGGTTTTATAATGTCATTAATGTGTGGAATGTCGGATGCCGTTAACGTCCCCGTTAATGAAACTAGAGGCTTTCCGTGTCTTTAATGAGGGTTCAATAATTATATTCGTGCGTAACTCCTTTAATTAACGCCTCAAATAGATGGTTAATAATCTTTTTATCATTTGAGACTGATATTTTTATTAATGAATGCACTGTGAAAAATTTTATACTGAAATTTCCAAGAATATTCATAATTTCACGGAAAATCTCGTGGGATCTGTAAATTTCAGTTTAATTATTCCCGAAAAATTGATAAAATTGATAAAATCCCGAAAATTTAGGGAAGTTTCTCCTTCAATTCCAAATTCCTATGAATTTTCAAGGAATTCCTTTAAAATTTCTGTAATTCCAAAAATTTTCATTGAATTACATTTCGCACAGTAAAATTTGACTCGATTTTCTAAGCAATTTTCATCCAACTTTTCTCTCCGTGTGGCATTTGCCGGGACATTGACACCCGTCACCTCTTACCCGCCGAACATCTCCCCTTCAAAATTCATCTTTACTTTCATTACCGTAAAATAATTTATATTTTTGTCAACATTTCAGTCACAACTAGTGGTGCAGCTATTTCTTGATTGAAAAAGATACATCACCCACGAGACCCTCGAGTTTTTCTCAAAGTATTTTTTCATCTCCCTTTTTTTTTACGTTCGAGATGATGTGAACGACTAGCTCGTCGATTTTTTTCCCGTCCTCTTTCATCGATTCACAAAAAATCCGGTCACGCTGGCCTCTATGGCGCTGGCAGATTGAAAAACGCAAAAAAAAGTGAAAAGAAAGTGGAGGAAAATTTCAAAGTCCCTTCGCTCCGACATGAGTTTAACAGACGATTTTTTTTTTATATCCCGTGATCCGCTGAACGTGTCGCTGGATTTTTCACTGGGTGATTAAAAAAAACACATGGAAGAATTTCAGCCTGGTCAAGGCTGCTAATTAAAAAGCAACGGATCCTACGTGACTCTCCATATCTCTTAACCTTCTTTCATTACTTCCAAAAAAAAGAGGAAAAACCCACGAGCAGTAGTTCAAATCCTCCCCCGCCGCGTGTCCACAAAAGTTTTTGGTCTCTGTGAGATAATATTTGTTCGCTCTCGTGCATCAGACACTTGAGAGAGAAAAATCCATTGAAAAACATTCACCGAAAACAGTTCAAAGCGATCTGTTATATATCACACCTGTTGACACGGGTAATGAACATAATATAGAAAATTAAATACAGAAAATATGAGGAAAAGGGACTGAATGGTAGAAAAAGGCGTCAAAAGATCTTGTTTTCCGTGGCTGAATGAATTTCCAACGAAAGCTGTCTTTTGACAAACTCGAACATGCGAAAATACGGGAGAAATCCACTTGTTGTGTTACGTTCTGCCCCCGCACTACTAAATGACAATAAACAAAATCAATTTGTTGTTGACAACTCGATTGATTGACTCATTAACATTCCTTCGCCATAAATTTATTAATGTCCCAAAGATGCCCCACTTTACTCTATCCATAAATTTTATAAACACATTTATATCCTTCAACAGTCTCATCTCACTTTCAATGGCAAATGCCAGCAGCTTCTACAGTTTAGCAAAATCACTGGAACGAATTGATATAATCGCATCGTCATTATGTAAATGCGGTTATGAAGAAGAAAACATCGATCACGTCGTGACAAATCATGTTCCAAAAATTTTTTCCGTCACATCA
Source organism: Diachasma alloeum (assembly GCF_001412515.2). Lineage (NCBI taxonomy): Eukaryota > Metazoa > Arthropoda > Insecta > Hymenoptera > Braconidae > Diachasma > Diachasma alloeum. Next base: position 1,144,270 of record NW_021680454.1, on the reverse strand, counting down.
TGCACGAAAATTCCTAATTAGTCTAGATAAAAATTCTCTTGTAACAATTAACGAGTTCCTTCTCAAATGTTCAATAAAAATCCGAAGTGGATTGTTAATAGTTCAAGTTACCCCACGATCTCATTTTTATAACGAGAAATATTGCAAATTGAACTGTAATTGTTCAGAAATACTTCAATAAAAAAAAACCAACAGCTTGTAATTGTCAGGAGCATATGCCCATCGATCACCATCGATCGAAGTCCTGGATCAATGAAAGAGCGCCTAAAACCCCCCAACTGACCCGCCAATAGATCCTCAACAATAATTCAAAGTAAAAACATTCGAAATGACAAGATACAATCCCGCAGATAGCCGTCTAAATCACCAACCTGTTACTTTTCCTCCTCGACCACCGTTGCGTGCCCCTCAAACCACTCGGTGTGAAATAAATAAACCATTTCCTACTTTTACACACCCCGTGCTCCCCCTCATCGCTCCATTTTCCCTCTTTAGTCCAGATATCACCGGAAAAATTCACGAAAAAAATTCAATGACGAGTGAATTATTTATTTCTCATCGTCGGGCTCTGTTGTTCTCTTCGGTAAAAATACGCTCAAGGAGAAACGGAACCGATATGGTCGGGCAGGCTGCCCGGCTTGCACTGCCCGGGTCTCCTGTTACCCACCACCACGATTGCGCGAGACCGACCTGCCGTTCACAGCCGAGAGGGCGCCTCGTCGTAGTCATTCCCGAAGGTTTGCGCCCTGACAAAAAAAAAAGCTCAGTCATATGTACGAGGGGGACTAGCTGCTAAGGGTGGACGGCAGAGAGTGGGGGGCGGCCAGAGGGTGTTCAAGGGGAGTGGAAATTTCGTTTTTCCCTCTTCGAGAGTCAATTATTGTTTTTCTTCTTCGCATTTCCCTCTGCCCCCCCCCCCTCTNTCTCTTCTCTCGCCTTTCTTTTTGTGTTTCGCCTGGTCCGGTGAACGTATCAGGGCGCAAGCTCCACCGGTCGGGGCAGTACCGTTCCCCCTCGTCGGGCAACAGGAGGCCATCTCCTGAGGAGGTCGAGGGCACGTCCGTGGGAGCAGGAATTTTTTTTCGAGTTGATTTTTCCCTTGCACTCACTTTCATCTTGTTCGTTGTCTTTTTCGCTTTGGTTTGGGGAGGGGGGGTGGGGGGCTCTGCTTTACCTCTCGGCAAAAAGGGGTTTTAAGGTCGGAACGCTCGCTTCGTGTTTTTCGAGAAAACATTTTTTTTTATGGGGCGAGCAGTGGAATTGCTAATGAGCTTTTTGGGGAGGGGGAGAGCACTTGTGGTTCATTCAGATGTTGTTTATTTTTTAGGACGCGGGCGGGGGAGGGGGGGGAATTTGGGGGTTTGAAAGGGTGAGAATTGGCTGGGGGAGTGGAGGATGGAGCTGTGGAGTGGGAGATGGAATGGGGCAGAGGAGAATAAGGGAAATGTTGGGTTAAGGATAAGTGAATATTTTTTGTTATAGATTCAACCGTTTTGAATCATCAAAGTTGTGAATTAATTGTGGGAGAAAAATTGAAAAATATTATGAATATTCAGCGCCATTCAAATTACATTTTTCAGGGAATTATTATTTTTTTAAACTTTCTTTGTTTATAAATAAATAATTTCAATTGTTTAAACTTTCGGAAACTTGGTTTTTTTAGGCGTGAAATTTATTTCTGGTAAAATTCTGAATGTGAAGAAATTTGTCACGATGTCGAAGAAACGATTTTTATGGCGGAAAATTGATTGTTTATGAATTATTAAACAAATGAAATGCCCGTAAATACCACAAAAAATAATGAATAACTAATTAAAAAATGAAAAAAAAAATTTCGAGGGGACAGTTTTTTTTTTGGGAAAAAATATTCTTTCCTCGTTAATGTATTCTTTCTATGGTATAAACCTACGGAGTTCTCTCAGATCAAATTATTAGCGTACAATAGATTATATTTTGTCCTGCCAACAGTTGGAATTCTTCTAGGGATATTTCTGATGACCACGACAAAATTTAATTTTTGTGAAAGGTATTAAATTTCCTTCTATCAAATTGGTCAATTTCCCTCAAGTAAATCTGTTCCACTCCATCAAATATTCTCACGTGGAACATATAGTTTTTCGACAGAGCTAATTTCGTCTTTCAGTGCAAGTAGGAAGGAGGAGCACTCACATTTCATTCAGCTAGTCGAGAATTGGCTCATGGAAGTGCAGGATGAAGTAGTAAAACGTAATGAAGCAGCGGAGACCGACGAGGTTTTCATAATTTTGTTAAAATGTCATGTTAAATGTGATGAGTTCTTTTGTCTCGTAAATTCAGTCTGTTGTAGATTTTTTAGAATATTTCCTCGTGAAGCCTGTTGTGGTTTTGTGAACGCCGGAATCAGATCAATTTAATTCTTTCTGCGTGAAGTAATTGAATGATAATGTTTTAATCAGTTTTGGTGGGAGGGGGAGAGAGCCGGGGTTGTTTAACCGAGTTGTGGACATGGCTCGAGGGAAAATGGGTAGCGGGTGTTGGTATTGGACGTATCTCCAACCACGTGTTGCCTTTGGCAGGCAACTTCGATTATTGCGGAGGCTGATTCCCACCGATCATGCTCCCATGTAGTACGGAACATCTGGACGACGATTCAGTGGTTTTTATTCCCTGCTCTCGGAACGGAGAGTTATATCGCCAATGGACACCCGGGGAAAGTAGGAATGGGAACTGGGAAATGGGAATGTGATACAAATTCTATTTTAATGTCAATTTTTTGAGTGATCGTTGAAAAATCGATTTTTGTAAAATATCAATTGTTTCGAATCTGTATGAAAAATTGAATTTTAATTGGTGTGAATGAATAGAGCTTATTAGTGTCTATATTCATAAAAAAATTCATGAAATTCGATTGGTCCCTTATAAGAAAAAATATAGTTTCCATTCTTTTCATTGATTCCCTTTTGAACCCTCAAAAGGGAATTCTCAAATGCCACCAGACTGCACCCAGTACTCACCGCACGTTGTACAAGCACGCATAAGGCCGGCGTGTACAGAGTAAATTCCTGTCGGGAGTCAAGTGTAAAAGCGGGGCGTAAGGAGAGTCGAGGGTTTTATGTACAACTCCAACACACCGGCCGAAGCATAATTCCATCCCTCTCCGTTCTCATGCTCAAACGTTTTCATTCAACATTTTACTTTTATTTCCCAGTTATTTTTTAGCCCCCCCCCCCCCTCCACGAGCAGAAATTATTTCTGTCCACAGTTGGAAGTGTAAAAAAACAGTGGATGATGACGTAATATTTTTTTCCCTCTATATTTTTTTCTTTATTACTCTCTTGTAAAAAACGTTTTCATTAGAGTTGCCTGAGAGGAAACTCGACTCTGTTGAATTTTCCTCCCTCTCTAGTCGTGAATATTCTATTTTCCATTCATGGTGAATGAGAAATTGTTCTATCGTAATAACGGTGAATTAATTTTGGTATGGGTAGCCAATATCAAGAGACATAATTTGATAGCGCCGAGGGGATATTGAAATTTTTCCCGGGTTTTAATATTTCGAGGTTGATTTTCGTTCGTTCAGTTCTTGTTGGATAACACTCGAGGTTTATTCGTCCTTTCCGCTTTATTCGGGATTATTTTTTGCTGTTATTTAGGGAGTCGAGGGGCAGAAGTCGGAGGCAGGAGCTATGATAATGACCCAGACAAGCTATATTTGTTCTTTAAGTTTTTTGATGCACTCGTTGTAAAAATTCTTGTATAAATCGTATGAAAGAGCGATAATCTCTATATTATCGTGAAACTTCGATGAAATTTCTTGACTATAGAGACCAACTTCGAAAACTTGAGGATCTCTAAAAATTTTCAACCATTTTCAATTAATCTAATCACCATCGTTCTTGCGAAGTTGATTACTGATTTATAAAATATTTGAAGAATTAAAAACATTGATTGATAACTCATTCAATAAAAATTAGAAAATTAAACAATTCAGTTACTTGATTTTGTATGTATTAAAAAAATTTCATTCTGCATTATGATTTCCGCTGACAAAAGATTTCTTTCGAACTCCCGAGGACAAAATTATTTATCCCGACTCAAAAAAAAAAGAAATTTCGAATTTAACCAACACACCGCTTCCATTCGGACCCAAAAAACGGAAGTATCAGTAGTATCTCTGAATCAATGTTTCCATATTCACAAAAAAATAACGGGAAAACCTCATTGGACGGATCAATGCCACTGCTGTGTCCATCGTGCACACACGCAGGCATCGAAGGGGCCGCATAAAGCGATAGAGAGAGGGAAAAAATTATAACAAAAAAAAAGGAAACGAACTGGTCAGGTAATCTCATTTCGACCCGCACGTGTTCCCTAACGTGTGTACCATTTCGGCACTCGTCTTTTTTCCTCTCTCTCTCCAATTGCGTTATTCCGAATGGAGCGTGTGCATGAACGATTTTGCGCGGCACCAAATGCCACAGGGGCAAGAAGGGGAAAATCCACGAATTTCCCCGTTGATTAATGAATACAACTGAGTACGTGAACGATTCAAAGAGACCGCTTGCGCTTTGACGCTGGGCTGCGGCTTCGAGGGGCTTGCGAGAGGGAAAATATAAACGCACGCGGGACGCGGTATGTCCATATTCCACCAACTCAATTAGATGCAACGGAAACTGGGAGTTCCGGTGTAGAATTTAATTTCTTCGATGAGGTAAAGTCGATAATTAATTCGGGCAGTTATTTACAATGGATTCAGTGGTATATAATGGCTATGTGGGATGGGAGAGAGCCGCAGTGAGCGTAAATCAATGGAATATTATATTTTTCAATCACAAAATTTCCTGAAATTTCAGTGGAAATTAAACACGATAAAAATTTCTGGGATTTGGCCGGAAAAATTCAGACGAAAATTGTTAGCAGTGTACTATATGATGGGTCCTAACGAAAATTTAAAAACAACAAACGAGTGTCTCATAGAGAGAAGTCGTACCCCCAAATCCCAAAGTGATCTTTCAGAGCTCTAAAGTGATTTTTCCGCCTTCATAACACAAGATTTGCACGAGAGATTATGCAAATGAAAATATTCCCCTTTCCTGATGCCCGTGTCAATCATAACATCGTGCTTTTTTTCCATTTCTCGTGGCTTTATTGAGGAAAAAACAGTAATACCATGAAATTTCCCAAGGGATGAAGGAAAGGATGTGATGAAATGGGAGATATATGCAGACGAATTATTGATGAACCCCAAGCTGCTGTGAATATTTGAAGGGAAATTTTGTGAAAGCCCACGGAAAATTTGGGGAAACTCTTTCCCTTGATTCTCTTTAGCGAGCCGCACTCTCTTCTCCACCTGATTTGACATATCCGGGTCACTGTGGATCGATAGTCATCCCAAGGTCAAGGCTAATATCTCCTCTTTCGCGAGTGCTAATGATGAAGTATCTGGAAAGTCCTGGGAATGCTGTTTTTATTTTACTGAATGAGTTTATTTTCATTTTACGGAAATTACCTGGTTTTTTGCTTCCGCATGAAAGCTGTAGAATCGTTCAAATCAAATTAAACCCTATCGATCGCCATTAATAAGAATTTAATTCATCGGTTAGTTTTTTCAATTTTCGAATTTTTTGCTGAGGGGAGAGATAGAACCGTAAAAAAGACAATCGGTTGTACAGAAGAAAGGGATAACAAGAATAATGATGATGACAGCATTCAACTAAGTTGAAAAATCTGACAAAATTAGTTGAAAAGAAATCTTATTCAATTCAATAAAATGAAATAAACAATGATGTGCAAAATAACCATTCGGAAGCACATTGCTTATTTATTAGCAAAAATAACTGCACTATATGCAATACAAGAGCAATTTCCCACTTGTTTTTTGCCACCGCTTGTCACTATCAGTCTCATCAACTAAACCAAAAACAAAACTGAAAAAATTAAAGTGTCAAAATCTATATTTAATATCTGTCATTTACATTCCCCATTCTCGAGCCCATTGCTGTCCATTTAGCTGCATTCATCCACATATATATTTTTTCCCCTACTAGAAATGGCGTGTTCCTGCAATTAATCCTTCACATCGTTCGTAAATCCCCCGAGGATAAATCCCCAAACAACGAGACTGCAGGTTTTCTAGTCTAATAAAAAAATCGAGTTACAGGATTAACAACCGGGCTTAGCGGGGGAAAAAAATGCAATTGTAACTCTTCCGCTCGGCAGCAATCCGCTGTATCCCTGGAAATACAGAGAGATGATTTTTCGGAAAAACATGGCTCAACCGTACATTGTTTGAATACTATCGGTAATTCTATTGGCAATTATGGATTTAAATTGGATCGATTTTACACAATTTTATCTCTCGCAGATTCAGGCACAATTTTTAAGAGGGTGTAGACAATTATTATGTTAAATTATCATTATCAATTATTATTATTATTGTTATTACTATTATTATTATTATTATTGCTTCCAAATGGAAGCATTGTATTCGTCAAATCCGAAATTTTCAATTTCTCACTCGTGTAAGAATAACTAATTTTGGCCTCACGAGTTCGAATATGTTATTTTTACATTTTGCCAAAACTATTATTTTTTTAAACATGTTAAAATGTGTAACTATTATTTTTTTACACATGTTGTTTATAAATAAATAACTGAAATTGTTTAAACTTTCGGAAACGTTGTTTTTTAGGCATTAAACCGGTTTCTGATGAAATTCTGAATATGAATAAATTTTTAAGATTCCGAACAAATGATTTTTACAGTGAAAAATTGATTGTTTCAACTATGTTATGCCGAAAGTAATTTCCAACTTGCATTGATCGCCTGCCGTTCTTCAAGACGCTGATATTTCCAGTCATCCACGATTCCCATCATCTCATATCAATTTCCCCCCCCCCCCCTCCCTGGAAATTGTCACGTCACACGTGCAAGAGCAGCTAACACTCATGCGAGTGCCGCCGAGTACTTAGTTACGTCTAATGCCGGCACGGACCCGGGAGAATTAGCGAGCGAGCGAGAGATATAGCGAGAGAGAGAGAGAGCGAGAGAGAGAGAGAGAGAGCGAGAGAGAGAGAGAGAGAGAGAGAGAGAGAGAGAGAGTTGAACCAGCACTGAGCCAGAGCCTAAACCAAGTTTCCGGGGTATATTACCGTATAACTGGCAATAACTCTGGCCTACGGCATCACGCTCCAATTATCAGCAACTATCTTCATAATCCACGCATCATTGAGTGCCTAAATGACACTCACCTCTCTCTTTGATCCGTCTGACCATTGTTCTCTCACACACACATTCGCATTCTCTCTCTCTCTCTCTCTCTCTCTCTCTCTCTCTCTCTCTCTCTCTCTCTCGTTTCGCTGTATCTAGCCGCTCTCATGAATGCCGCACAACTTGGATACTCGAACGATCGATTAGAATTAAACAAAGCTCATCTGCCCTCTCTCTTTCTCACCCACGTGTGCCCATTTTCGCCTCGACGCGGATGAACAAAATACAGTGAATGCATTGTAAGCCTGTTCCAAATGGAATTACTCAGGTCTAACTCTTCACACCGTAAATAATCCGGGGATCAGAGTAATTACGTTAACGCGAGCCAATGGACTATAGTATTTAGCGCCGCATAGTAATGCAATGTTGGGGTTATTCCGGAGACCGAGAATGGAGAAGAGAAATTGTTTTCCGTTTTGTTTTGGGAGCGAGAGAGAGAAGGGAGCGTTTATTAAATGTCCTAGGGTGCACAACAACCCCCGATGACAACCACAAGATTAAATACGGAGATTGAGGATAATGGATCACACGGAAAAAACGTTGGTGAAAAATCACCGAATAAGTCAAGTAATCGTGGAGCGGAATCCATTTCTAGGCTTTGTCACCCTAGATCGGGGCAAAAGGGCGAGACGAATAGTGAATTTTTCGCCGGTGATAGGGTCTACCACTAATTAACGGAACAATTCATCATCGCATTTCATAATAGGATTGGCGAACACCGTTAATTTCGTCGTATGGATAACTCATCACATGTAAAATTCATCTTGACAATGAGAGTGAAAAAAAACGTGATTGGAATATTTAATCAAAAGCCTTATTTATTCTTCTATTAGTCTGCGGTCCTATCATAATTGTGAATTTCGTCTAACTCTTAATTATTTCCTCATTTATTGAGTCTTTACAATGAAAGTGAAGAAAAAAAAACATTATTGAAATATTTAATGATGAGTCTAATGTCGTCAAACAAAATTGCGGAATTCATCTGATATTCAATTATTGGAAGGGAAATTCAAAGCCAGATGTTGTTGATAAATATTCTCCACAATTATGAAATAGTGTATTTCGATACGAGTGCGATAAAGTGGTTTTTGACGTGTGGGAGGTGTGTAGCGCTCGCCGAAGACGAGTGCTGCCCTCCCACGGGTCAAAGAACACTTTTCCCACGAGTGTCGGACGCTATTTTTCATCACAATGCGTGTGAAGTGGGCCTTTGCGTGCGTAAAATGTCACTTTGCACACAGCGTGATGAAATACACTATTTATTATACCCACTGTTTAATTCCGTTCATTTTTTATCGATTAATTGTGAAGAATTTTCCATGTGATGAATTGTCCAAGTGACGGAATGTCCGTATGATGAGTTGTACATGTGATAATGTTTAGTGATCAATTGGCCAGTAGCATCACAATACTGCGATGGATAGAGGTGTTACCATGATGATCATTTTACATTCGTATTTAGAAAATTCAAAATGACGTTTTCCTACAATTACTGGAAAATGGCCATTTTTATTATTTTGAATTTTCCCGGGATTGCCTTTAATTAAAGAAAGATGGCGACATGTTACTCAACACATGTGCATAAAGTGCATGCGCAGGTCGGCAGTTTTCTGTTGCGCAGTCGAACCCAGAAATGGCAGTGTTGTTCCACCAGTGATTGTTGATATTTTGTTTTCCAAACTCTCCAGGTAAGTATTGATTTGCAAAACAAAATCGCTCGGGCAATTGATCGTATTTTATTTTGTCGTCAAGTGGAGTTCTGTTCAATCAGTCTCTTCACGCACCCTCCAATCGGCTAATCTTGAGATTCTAACCTCAATCTGCTCCATTTTCACCATAAGTCGCAATGATTTCATCAACTGTTTATTATTAACAAAATGATGATTCAAGAATATTTAAGTGGGACCGTTCGTGCGTTAATGTTGAGCCTGAAGAATCATGTTTTTCGACCCTCCCAAGGTAATGAATGTCCAATCCTAGTTAACCGGATATAATCAAGGTCATTTGATTACACCTGATACAGCTGAGAAAATTCGATATGTATTTCACAAATTATATGACATCGCATGTATGTTTAAGCTGAAATTTAGCCCAGAAGTTCTCCCAAATAATTGCAACTGTGACAAAATTTCAGCTTTTTAGCTGCAACTTCCCTCCTTTTTGCTTCTGAATTGAAGCGTTTCCAATTTTTTGCGTTAGGGTAACTAAATTTGGCCTTAAAAGTCCGAATATGCGCTTTTTAGATGGCGTCTGTATGTATGTATGTAAATTTTCTTATAAAGGATCAATTGAATTTCATGAAAATAGACTTTAATAAGCTCTATTCATTGACACCAATTAAAATTCAATTGTTTATACAGATTCGAAAAGATTGATGTTTTTTCAAAAATCGATTTTTCAACGATCACTCAAAAAATTGTTTTCAAAATGGAACTAGTCATGGCTCAAAAAATTGATAACAATACCCTCTTGATTCTATCAGAATATGCTGCGGGTCGCACAATTCATTGTTGAGTTACAGCACATTGTTTATGCGATTTGAAAGAGAAAATCGGGTTTTTCATAATTACAGAAAGAATCATCAGTAATAGCAATTAAATCAGGGCTTGAAAAGTATATTCCAATGGCTTCTTAATCAAGTTGAAAAATGGTGAGAACAGCATCATTGCTTATCAAGTTACACAATACCGTCATGAGCTTTTTATATCAAAATCTCTATCTCTATTAAACTCAGGTACCAGTCTATTATGTTGAATACTTATTCATATTGATTCATGGTCCCGACTACCTTCTGACAGAACCTGGGTTAAACTCTGGCTAAATCCTGAATAAACCCCGATTAAATCCCGGCTGTACACTGATTAAACCTCGATTGAACCTTGATTAAACCCGGACTGAAAACGAATTTGAGTCTTGAGAGGGTCTTAATGTACAATTATTCGACAGAACGAAATAATACGCAAAATTTTGATGACATATCAATTGATAATAGTACTACGACATGAAAAAATAGAACAAGAGAATACTGAAATAGGAATTTCAAAAAAGAGAACCCATTCTGAAACACATTGCTTATTTATTAGCAACAATTACAATCACAAAGCTTCCATTTGGAAACAAAAATTGATTTAAAAAACCTGACTTCGACAGATCTACAAGTCATGGAGGGTGAGACTATGCCCAAAGTTGATCTGGCAAAGGAATCATCGAAACTGTCAACCTCAGATCTCCACTGGATGAAACTAGCCGAGAAACAAAACCTGGAAAGAGTTCAGAAATTAAAACGTCAGAAAAGAGCAAATACCGCGCTCGGTCTAGTCCTGGGAGTCGCTGCATTCTCGATCTACTCCTACACAATTCACGCTGTTAAGCAGGAGAATTACTTTGACGACTTCGAACTGCCGGAGACAATCTCAGACGAACCTTAGTTCCCATTGATTCCAATTAGAGAAGCCATTATTAATTTTACAATTTAAACTTAGTTCATTCACTTAATTTACTTAATTCTCGGAATTTATTCAATATTAAATAATTGTGCTAAGAGTCGTCAAATTCATTAAATAATGGCAATGAGTTTGAGATTACCTCCTCTGCCATCGGTTAGAGACCTTACAAAGCTGTACAGACTCCAAGCCAAGAAACAATTGGCCCAAAATTTCTTGATGGACGAGAGGCTGACGAATAAAATAGTGCGACAGGCGGGTAATCTTCAGGGGTGGCAGGTGTTGGAGGTGGGTCCTGGACCTGGTGGAATAACCAGATCCATCATGAGAAAGTTACCGGACAGAATTATATTAGTTGAGAAGGACAAGAGGTTTGTAGAATAATTCACTCGTACTTCGGAAATTTCTTTTAATTCTGCTGACTTCATATGTGAATTCTGTTATTTTTAATCAACAGACTTTATTATAATTTTCGTGGTTCCAAACGACTTGATTATTAGAATTTATTTATTTTATTGAAACACCAATAGGATCCGAACTATACAGAAATGAAGAAGATTATATAATTAAGGCTCTTGGCACAAAATGGAATGTTTTACATCATCAATAATTATTGAATATAGAATACAGAAAATTGAATAAATCAAATTAATCATTTTTATTAAAAATACATGTTATTTACTTTGTTATTATTGTGGGATTATTATTCATTTTATCAGTTATTCTAATACTTTTTCTTTTTTAAAATAAAATCCTTTTATTTTCAAGCCTGAGAAGGACTAACTCATTAAATTTAACTGAGATGAAAGATTAATCTTTAAATAATCAATCTTTAATAATTAAGTTGTCTCCGGACATAATATTAATTCATATCAATGTCTTATGAGGACAATCTGGAGAATTGTCCAAGTTTTTTCCAATCTATTCTTCGCCTCTATTCATTAAAAAAGTTGATGCAAAAAATTTTACAAAATTTGAGCCGAGGAATTTCTACAAAAAAACACCTCAGTAGAATGAATTATGTAGAAAAATTGAATTCTATTTATTTCTGCTATGAAATATTTTCCATTGAACATTTCTCGTTAGAGCCAAAAGAATTGTCTAGCGCATTCGTAAGGTTTTTCTGTGAAATATCTCCTCGCTTTTTGAATTATTAGAACCTCACGAAATCATTGTAGATTTCAGCCAACATTGGAGATGTTGACGGAGGCATTTTCCACAGTTAACGGTAAAATGAACGTCTTCTACGATGACATTATGGGATTCGACTTTAGTAAAGTGTTCTCTGAGGAGGTCAAACGCGAGTGGAGTGACAAGAGCCCGAAGATACACATAATTGGAAATTTGCCGTTCAATGTTTCCACTCCACTCATCATCAGATGGCTGCATGACATTTCAGAGAAAAGGGGGGCTTGGGCTTTGGGGAGGGTCAGGCTGCTGCTGACTTTTCAGAAGGAAGTCGCAGAGAGGCTGGTTGCCCCACCAAGTGGAGCGCAGAGGTGTCGGTTATCGGTGATGGCCCAGGCCTGGACTAAACCCAAACTGAGGTTCGTTATTCCTGGGAGGGCTTTCATCCCTGAGCCCGATGTCGATGTTGGAGTGGTGACGTTTGATCCACTCGAGACCCCTAGGACTGATCATGAGTTCAGTTTCTTTGAGAAGGTGACGAGGCATTTGTTCTCCTTCAGGCAGAAATATTCCTTGGCGTGTGTCAAGTAAGATTTCATTTTGTTTGCATTTTTGGGGAGGAAAGGTCTTTCGATGAAAATTTCAGGAATTAGATTTTTTAGGTCTGTTCTCTGATCGCTTTAGGAGACATTTATTTATTGTGCTGATGAGTTTAATACTTCGGTTTTAATGTAGACAAATTAGAATTAATTAGGTTTTGATTTTTTTCATTGATGGAATCATCGAAAATGTCGTCATAACGCAACTCTCAATCGATTGACGTTAATTTTTGTTTACAAATGCAGAATACATGCGTGAATATGGCTAAATGAGATTCGCAAGTGCAACGGACCACCAATATATATAAGCTCTATGCAAATATTTGAAGAATTGTAATTCACACATTTGTAATTAAGTCATATCACGGGTTTTAGCGCTTTAAAGAATGATGTAAGAATCCTAGAACCTTCTGGAGTATTCTATACGAATTTCTCAAAACTAGACTTATTCCAAAGTTATCTAAATGATTGCTCAATTCTCTAGAAAATTTTGAATTAATCTAGACTCTTCTCGAAAACTCTTCTCTCCTCGGAAACTGAAAAAGTATTTATCCCGGGCGAACCCGCCCCTAAAATAAAGCCCTCAAAATTCACTTCACCTAATCTTCCAGAACACTATTTCCCTACGAACATCAGAATGACCTCGGCCTGATGATGTTCAAGCTCTCAGACTTGGACCCCACAATGAGGCCCATTGAGCTCACCGTCGAGGACATGCACAGACTAGCATCAGCCTACCAGTACCTCCTCGAGAAGCACCCGGAAATAAAAGATTACAACTACCGAGCCTCTCGGAAAGTTCTTTCGAAATGTCACACTAAAGAAATCCAAGTCGAGGAAATAGACGATATGTATTTAACAAGTGGAGTTGACACTCCCCCTCAAGCACAGGAAATGTCTTTAAATAAATAAACAGCCGAATTGAATTACGATTGTCTCACATTTTATTTGAATATCGCAGAGTTACAAAACCTGCAGAATAAGATCGACCAGGAATAATAATAATTCAGTGCAAATGTGAATATATACAGTGGTGGCTTAACATTTAGAAACAACAAATTATCGTACAATGGGATGAGAAACAATCTCCCCAAAATTTTCAATAAAATTTATAGAAATCCAATATCATCGAATCGTTGTATTGGGCCACTAAATACTGTGTACATTTTTTTTGTAAATTAAAAAATTGATTATTTGGAATAAAAAATAGAAATGTACAAATTTATAGTGATGCAGAAAATCTCTAGGTGGATAATATTGTGGCACAAAAAGAGGGGGAAGAGAGAGGAGAATGATTTGGTAATGAAGTGGTGAAACGATCACTCATGATTGAGATCGCCAAACGAATTAAAAATGATGTTAATTCATTACCTTTCATTCCTTCTCTGAATTAAGAGCAGACTGAATTTTTAAAGTCATGAACTATTGGAGTGAAAAAAAAGAATTGCAGTAAAAAATATTGAAGGGCACTTGGGAAATAAAATAGAGAAACTTTATCAGCTTTTATTAATTGGGAGGCGTTAAAGAAGAAGAAGAAACGTCAAAGAAGATAACAGAAATGCTAAAGAGAAAAGAATAATGTGAACTTCAAAGGAGATGCTTAGAAAAAAGCAAAGAACGTATGCAAAATAAAATGCATTGAAAAAAATGGAAATTCGTAACAACATTAATGATTTAATACTCAATTTTTGCACGTAATCTTCGTTATTACACATGTATAATCAATCTTCAATGCATGAGATCTCACTCCAGTAGCCCGCGACTCTAAAAACTGTCTCCCCTCAACGAAATAAAAAAAAACAACCATTTATCCCGGTTTTTAGAGAACCCCACCTCTGGCATTTGGCCTTTGAGGACAAAGGTCGAGTCTGGAAGTTAATTATTCGATTCGATTGAACCTAAGTTAAAAATAAAACCCAATAAGACCGGTCGATATCACAGCTACACAATTTTTTTTAAGTATTTCCAAGTATTCTGTAGGATTATTCAATTTTAAATAAGCTCTAGCACTAGAGTAATATATTAAGGACGTACTATTCATCGTGAAACTCGTCGATAACTGTTGTTCAGCAAGTGGACAATAGAAGGACTATTTTTTTCGACCACTGCATCATCTTTCGGTATTTGTTTACAGTTACGTAGGAAATTCAAGTTTCTGCAACGCACTATAATGGGATCTATTCCCTCGCAGTTTCGAGTTCATGATTTGGGGATTTTTTTTTTTGTTCGGAATTCTTGTTGACTCTTTCTCAGATTTTTTTCTGAGGCAGTTGTTGGGGGGAAAACGTTATTTGGTTAGCAAACCCTGGAGGAAGGGCCTCTCTCAACTTCTGGCGACGCCACATATCATTATGTTGGGGAGAGCTCCACGCCGCCTTCGCCAAGCGCCCAGGGATTGCGCGTGAGCTTGCAGGGTCTTGCACCATCTTTTTGTTCGATCACCATCCTCTGCCTGAAATATTTTTGAATTTTAATGCATCATTGGCTTTTGGGCCGAATGAAAGCTCTGAAATTCATAATTCAGCGATTTTTTCAAAGATATAGTGAGATAAGTGCTTTGACTTTTTTTTCTCCCGTGAAATGCTTTTCTACTTTTGTTGTCGAATATCAGAGCTTTCGGTTGAGTCCCATTTGATTCCAAGAATGAAGAATATTTTTTAAATCTGAAGTTAAAGAATATTTTTCAAATATGAAAAAACAATTATGAAGTTTACTTTTGGATGAAGATTAATGAAATAATTTGAAAATTGCAATTTTCGAAAATTACGAGCATTTTATATGAATAATTTGAAAACAATCAATTGTCCACCGTAAAAATCATTTATTCGAAATCGGAAAAAATTTATTCATATTCAGAATTTCACCAGAAATCGAGTTCATGCCTAAAAAAATGAGGTTTCCGAAAGTTTAACCGATTTCAATAATTTCTTTATAAAAAACGAATGTTTAAAAAAATAATAACTCTGTGCAAAACGTAATTTTAATGATGCTGAATATTCATGATTTTTTTCAAATTGTTCTCACGCAATTAATTTTTATTTGAATCTATTGTTACTCCATTCTTTTCTTCAGCAATTGGTTTTAGTGCTTTGCCTGTAAATTTTCATTCTCTCAAAACAGTTTCTCTTACTTTAAAGATGAATGTCTCCTTCGAAGACAATTCTTGGATTTCAAAGTAGTCTTCAAGATCTGTTTCACAGCATACGATGCATTTATCGAGGTACAATGGCTCCTGCAGAATTGAAAATTCACAACATTATTAAAGAAATCATGAAAATATTTTTGAAACTAGTCTAGTGTGTTTTCCATGAAATACTCACTCGGAGAAGAGAATACCGTCCAATTTTTTCTTTGACCAATAGTAGCGTCGCCTCTTTGATTCCAATTTGCCTCGGAAACAGAGAATCATCGTTGGTAGCCAGGAAATCAGTATTCGACTGCAAAGAAAATGAAAACGTGTTACTCCTTTAATTTTTTTGTGTTCCTCTCTGATTCAATCCAACAGCAGATGGTAATTCTCAATTGAATTTATCATGAAACATGAATATTTGTGGAAAATCTCACCTTCCCATTGGTGACAAGCATGGCAGTGACAGGTGCGAGTTTGACAGTCCTTCCTCTCTTCCAATTATTGTCTGTCGGCTGAGCAACGAGAAGCCGTCCCTCCAGGACAAATCTCGCCTCCTCGTGCGCCCATTCTAGTACCTCTACAGCCATCTAAATCCGAAAATTATTATTAATAATCCCCAACAAAGAGGAGCAACAAAAAAAATTAATTGGCCTCACTTTTCTCAATTTTATGTTCACCATGTCTTGCTCTCCATTGGATCGCCTGCCATTTTGAATTATTGAAATTCGCCGCCAAAGTTTTGTTGAAGTAACATCTTTGGCTTCCTGAATAAATATTCCATGTTTAATAATAACAACAGAAAAATCTAATGTAAAAGTGATGAATTGTAATTATGATGAAATGTTTATAATCTGTTGGTATTGTGATATTGGTCAATTCATCACTAAAAATTATCACATGGACACCTCATCATACGGACATTCCATCACTCGGACAATTCATCACATGGAAAATTCTTCACAATTAATCGATAAAAAATAAGCGGAATTAAACAGTGGGTATAATAAATAGTTTATTTCATCACGTAGTGTGTAAAGTGACATTTTACGCACGCAAAAGCCCACTTCACACGCATTGTGATGAAAAATAGCGTCCGACACTCGTGGGAAAAGTGTTCTTTGACCCGTGGGAGGGCAGCACTCGTCTTCGGCGAGCGCTACACACCTCCCACACGTAAAAAACCACTTTTCCGCACTCGTATCGAAATACACTATTTCATAATTGTGGAGAATATTTATTAACAACATCTGGCTTTGAATTTCCATTCCAATAATTGAATATCAAATGAATTCCGCAATTTTGTTTGACGACATTAGACTCATCATTAAATATTTCAATAATGTTTTTCTTCTTCACTTTCATTGTAAAGACTCAATAAATCAGGAAGTAATTAAGAATTAGACGAATTTTACGTGTGAGGAGCGTCCACAAGATGCTGAATTGAGCTGTAATAATTTTAGGTGAAATCCACTTCAATTTTCATCAACTTACTGCATTCATATGCTCCAGATGTAATTCAATGTTGGCCTGAGCCTGTTGTAGCCTCTTCCTCGCCTCCTGCACATCCCCCCTACCAACGGGTGTGGCCTTGAGGAGACGAGCGAGCAGCAGTGGATACTTGGTGACCCTCTGCACAGGCACCATCAGAAACGAATTCAAGTTCATTCTCCGCAATACTGTATTCTCCATCTGCGAGACTTTGAGAAATATCCTTAGCAGCTCCTTCTCCTTCTCCAGATTCTGGAGGAGGAGACTAGCACCCCCCTGTCTCGTGCAGTAGCTCTCGAAGGCGTGCAGCATGCGTTCAGACTCGAGGAAGAATTTCCCCACGTCGACGCCAACCAGATCCTCATCACCAGCCATCTGGCTCATCTCCACCGCCTCCCTCAGTTTCTCAGCCAAAACGAGATTGTGCTCAAGCAGTTCCTCGACATTCAGAAATATTGCCGACAACTGTTCGGGTGTCAAAAGTCCGGCGCGCAGCATCGGCCGATGAAATTCCTCGAGAATAATTCTCAAGTCCCTTCCATATTTCTGCTCAGTCTCAACGATTTCCGTTATTATTTCTTTTCTTTCCGCGCGCTTCTTCGAGCACTTTCGACAGACAAATGGAGCGTAAACAACGCCGCTGCAATAATTCAATAAAAGCAGCATTGAAAAAATTTAATTTCCATCATTTAGTTTCATAAATTAATGTCGTTATCAATTAACGCGACGTCGGAGTTGGTCTTTTGCCTGGAAAAAAATTTACCGACTTTCTCAACCTGTTCAAGTATCACCATGATATATATTAAAACCGATAATAAATGCTAAACGGCGTATGCGACCCGATTACTATTTTACTTTTAACGATTCGGTATTTAAAAGGAGCACCACTTGTTCGTGCATTTTAAGAGACTTTGACGTCTGATTGCAATACCTCAGGCAAAAGTATCACGTTTACATTTCATTTTGTTAATACTTTCACCCGTCTGCAGATTCTATTTTAGGTGACATCTCACACTACTACATTTTCGTGCGGGTTTTCCGCTTTAGCGAAAGCTTTATCAAATCACAGTAGTGAGTTTAAGTCTCAATCATGGTTGAAGTTATTCGTTAATAATTGAAACGGGACGTTAATATGTTATTGGCACATGTGAATGACTTTTCGGCCAACAAATTAATAATTTACCTCCGACCAAATATAATTTTTGACAATATACTTCAGTCCGTTAAATATCGATTATAGACGTGTAAAAAAAATTCAGTTGAATTAGCGCAAAAAAATTATTTATTGTTCGTTTATAAAAAAATGTATAGAATAACAATTATCGGTTCTTTTTTTTTAAGTTTGACGTCTGAATAAACATTCATTTTTATTCATTTTTCTATTTTATTCATTTGGTCAAATGAAAAAATTCGGTATCCGTGCAAAATATTATTTTTTGGACACTAATTCTTCGTTTAATATTAGTCCCCCCTTGGGGAGTCCTTGTAACCCTTTTGCAAGGTTGGAAAATCGTCGATTTTCTAAAAGAGAAAACGAATGTGTCAAAAACTACTTAATGATTTAAATTCTTGTTAGGCTTAATCGAGAGCGTCGATTGAGGTCTAGGTTCGGTTCCAATTTCATAAGATTCTATGAATTGATCATGAAGAAATCCTCCAATCACCGTGACGACATGTACTTTTTAAGATTTTTGAAAACATTATGTTTCGTTTTTTTTTCTGAAAGTTTAAACAATTTCAATTATTTATTCATAAACAACGAATGCCAAAAAAAATAATTCATGATTTGATGATTGAAAATGCTTGAATCTAGTGTGGTCTGTGCCAAACTGTAAAAGACACTTTGGCCATTCTTAAATTCAGAATCAATATACTTTGGCCATTCAAACGTTTTGCGATCTTTCAAAGCCAAATCTGCAGCGGCACGGCCCCAAGCCTTTCCACCGATATGAAAGTAAACCGGAAAAGTCAGCTGACAGCGATCTGCTCCATTAAGAAGCCATTAAATGTAGCAGACAATGATTTTACATTCCAAAATCCATCTCCACCTGTCCGATTATTGTCTGACTTCACTCCTCTTTTTAACGATTTAACGATAATACCCCACGACTAAATGGTCAGTTTTATTGAGACTTGATTGATTTACTGGAAATAATTATGAATTATTATACCTGTCGGTTATTAGTGGCTCTAAACGCTGTTCGCAGTCTTCACATAGTTTCGCATCGCCGGATATGACCTGTGGTATTCCACCGAGAAGACTCGATGGTCCTGAGGAGGTGGCATTTCCTGCTCTCCATCGTCTACCTATACCCCGGCTACTGCTCGCTTGACTGCTCTCCGAGCCTACGCCACTGTCTGTTCTCTCGATATCCACTGTCCGTGTCTGAATGATAATATAAAAATGAAAATATTTCTATGGTTCGTGGAGAAAAAAATGGTTAATGGCTTTCTTCGCGGAGAATGCGTATAATTAGATAAATTATAACATTTTTGTAGTCTCCTTATCGTATATTCTGCACATTCTCATTGTCTGATATACATTAATAGTTCATTTCCCCTATATTTTATTATTTTATTATATTTGAAATGTTAAATAAAATTTCAAATATAATAAAATAATGAAATTCGTCGAAATACCATTGGTCGAATGACATTTTGTCTAACACCCATTCGTCGAAAATCTAAAAATTTTCAAAAGCATAAGTCGCTTCATGCAATAGAACACTTGTTCAGAATACTGACTTCAGATGCAAGAGTAACAAGCATTCAGTAAATTAAATATTCTTCGCGATTTGTATAGTTTTTTTTAATCACACATCAAAAGAAAACCTTTCGCCAGTTTTCGACGAATCGAAAACTTGGACAAAATGAATTCTCGGCGAACGGTGCTGGACCTATTCTTTTATGCAATCAATAACATGGAATACAATAATGTTTTTTTGAATATATTCTTCCTAAATAATGATCTAATTACCTTTGAAGCCTCAGGCGAACTCGTAAGAATAATATTGCACTCTTCGCTGCTATCGCTGACATTAGAAATCTGCGAGCTTTTCGAGCTCAAGTCCCCCATGCTCGTTTCCTTCTGCTCATAGAGTGCCTCAAGATCCCCCTCAGTGTCCTCGACATCCTCCTCGTCGTCCTCCTCCAGCTCATCCTCCTCGATGGGCACTGACGTCTCCTTCGCGTCCATCAAGAAGTTGAGTAGCTCAAATTTTTTCGACAAATTCCCATCGGCCGCCGTCGCCACCTTCTTGAAGAACTCTTCAGGGCTCTTAGACAAATACACATCACCATCACCATCCCCGTCTCCCTCGACATCCTCAGGACTCTTCTTGAAGAGATCATCAGACAGATAGGAGCCCAGATACTTTCCAGCGTTAACTTTCTTGTAATAAACCTCCTTATACTCATCGGGAAAATAGAGCCTGTCCTTGATGTAGTCCTCAGTGGGTGGAGGACTGAGCGGCAGTGGTGGAGGTTCGTCCGGTATCTCCTCGTAAATCGGCTCCTTAATCACCTCGTAGGGATTCTCCTCCAGAAACAAATTCGAGGACATGAAATCAACATCTGAATTTCTACTCGGTGACCTTGAATACGGATTATCAGCTTCCAGAGTTGACTCTGAGCTCTCGTAGTCCTTGGACTTGAGTAGACTCTGCTTTAAAATCCTGAGGATGGCCTCACCGCTGCTCTCATCCAAAATCTCCCCATTCTCACGAGCCTTTCTCAACGAATCCTCCAGTAACTTCGATATCAACGATTCCTTCGATAAACTGGGCCACTTTGGCCTGGACATCTCCTGATTCACGTCGTTCGTCTTCTCCTGACGAGCCAGTCGATCACATTTTTTAGTCCTTCCCTCATTGCTCATGGAGATGTCCTCATGGATTACCTCTTCAGCTTTTGATTTTGTCTCTTTAGTTGACTCAAGTACAATGTTGGCCTTGTAGTTGTCCAGAATAACCAGGGTTCTGTTCTCCATCGAGTTCTGAATCATGGGAGAGCTCTCGGAGTTGACCGAGATGACTGTTGGATTGCAGACACTGTCCTCTCCACCAACGCTGATTGTGACTTTGTTATCATTCTTGTTGGGCTCGCTTTCGGGGCTTTGGTCGCCGTTGATGAGGATGGAGGTGCGTCTGGAGCCTCTGGGGGGATCGGAGCCACCAACTTGGAGACGATGGACGAGGGGAGTGGACTTGGGGCTGACTGTTATCTTGCAGATGTTGTCTGAAGGCCTAGGGGTGATTATCTCGATTCGCGAGGGAGTTGGGGGGTCTGAGAGGGAGAAGTTTGAGGACTTCCAGCTGGCGCACTGAATGTCTGTAGGCTCCGAGGCTATTTTTGGTGGTGGACAGATGACGATACTGTGGTCGAAGGGACCTGGATCGCTCACACGCTCGCGGGCCATGTGCTTGGGCTTTCCTGGGGGTGGGGACCAGGTTGTGGGACGCATTCTCCGGAAATGCTCTTCGGGGAGGTTTGGAGAGGGAGCGGCTTCCGGGGGAGGCTCTGCTTCCTTCTCGGACAGCTCGGGGAGCTTTGCTGGAGGGTCCGGGAGGTGATTCGGCTGGGGAGGCTCTGGGAGGGCTGCGGGGGACTTGGCTTGGGGCTCTGGGGAGGCTTGGGAATCTTTGGCTCGACGAAGACTCAGTCGCATTGTGTCCAGATACTGGATATTGGCGGCCGACAGCTCCGGCTTTAGAGCTACCGCGCGGTCACTCTGGCTACGAGTGAGAACCGCCTTTCGATTTGTATCTGAAACAGTCGGTTACATTCATATAGGGATAGTAGTGATCACAGGGGTAGCCTGCGCCCCCGGCGGTTGTTCAAGTTGAACAGCGTTTGGTCTGGTTAGTACTTGGATGGGTGTCCGCCTAGTCTCGTCTCCCCGTACGGAGCTGCTGCCGCCAGCCGCGAATATAGAGAACTACTGCGCCGATCTACAGAAAACTCGCGCTAGTTGCGCGTCTTCCGAGAATCCCCTTCTCGGACGCCCGAAAAGTTCTTTAAGTATTATTTTTCGCCTGGTTTCTTCTCGGAAATGCGCGTCTCCAAATTATAAATTTATTGTAAATTCTCAATGACTGACAATTCCAGTTAGAAACATTGAATCCCCGTATGAATTTTTTGAAATAATTTTTTCAAATATGATGATTACCGAGTTTCGCTTTTTAATAATGGAAAATGCACATCAATCGTGCGGAACGGAATGGACATACTTCTACAATGAGTTTTTACTCCTTTCCCCAGGCTCACAGTTGCTTCGTTGTCATCTGGACATTCCAAGCAACTTCAATTCTTTTATTTCCCATTTTGTCGTTGTTTTTCAAAGTAGTCGCAACAAAATAGTCGCAACAGTTGTCGTTGTGTTGGCTTTGTGCTTGAAGCATGGGCGGGTGCTGTGCGATTTCTCTCACGCTTCGGGATTCAGGTATACGGAAGAGGAAACCACAGTGACCACGGAGGCGGATGAAGCCGGGGGAGTTTATACTGAATTAACGCAGCTCGAATTTCCATGCTGGGACAGGGGGAACTATGTTTACTATTATATTCGGGGTTATTCACACAAGTCAATGGAGCCAAAGTCGTGGAATATTGCTGAGCACACAGGTATTATCCGGATGGGGATGTTTCAATTTTTTCCTGATTCGGTTTAGACTGCATTAATCGGGATTTTCGTTATGTCATTGACCACAATCGCTTTGTTTCATCATTCTAGGAATAAATTCGACCAACTTACGATTGTGTAATTGAATACGTGTTTGAATTACGTAATGGAGTGTTATGGGTGGAATTATGGAAGGATTAGGGGGTTTTCTTCTTTTTCGTTGGAATGCAATGAAAATTGTCAACTATTCCCATTCCTAATGACAGTTGGATTGCGTATGAATTCTTCCGGATTTTTTCTAAATTCCTTTTTCAAGTTATTAGCTGTGAAAGTTGCTTCAAGTGTCTAATTGCATTTTTTATAAATGAGTACAGTTTTTGTTGCTAATAAATTAGCAATTTGTTCCCGAATGGGTTCTTTTTTAATTCTTATTTCACTATTTTCTTCTTCTATTTTTTCATGTCATAGTACTATCATCGATTGAAATGTCATCGAAATTTTACGTATTATTTTGTTCTGTCAAATAATTCTACATTCAGACCCGCACAAGATTCGAATTCGTTTTTAGTTCGGGTTTAATCAAGGTTCAATCGAGGTTTAATCAGTGTACAGACGGGATTTAATTAGGGTTTATTCAGAATTTAACCAGAGTTTAACCCAGGTTCTGTCAGAAGTTAGTCGGGACCATGAATCAATATGAATAAGTATTCGACATAATAGACTGGTACCTGAGTTTAATAGAGATGGAGATTTTGATGTAAAAAGCTCATGACGGTATTGTGTAACTTGATAATCAATGATGCTGTTCTCACCATTTTTTAACCATTGAAATATACTTTTCAAGTCCTGATTTAATTGCTATTACTGATGATTCTTTCAGTAATCATGAAAAACCTGATTTTCTCTTTCAAATGGCATAAACAATGTGCTGTAACTCAACAACGAATTGTGCGATCCCCATCATATTTTGATAGAATCCAGAGCATACTGTTATCAATTTTTTGAGCCATTACTAATTCCATTTTATTGACAATTTTTTGAACGAAAAATCGATTTTTGGAAAAATATCAATTTCACAAATAAAATCCCTTAATTTCATCACAATGAAATTCTCCTAACAATAATCTCAACTCAAGTCACAACAACAATTACCCTAATTCATGCCGACATAAATCACGAAATTACGAATGTCTCAATCTTCATCAACTCCGCCTCTCTAAAATTCTCCATCGACAATTAAAAATCCCCAAGAGGTCACGTTCCTATTTTCAAGCTGTTCCAATCCACCTTTCAAAACGTTTTCGACTGTGGAAAAACAAAAAGCAAAACCTCAAGACAGGGTAGATAATCGTTGGGGCCCACGCTTTAGCCATATCTCCAGCGGAGCATTAATTTCCCCCGAGATTTCCGGGCAACGGGACTCCCCATACACTTTGCTAACGGCGTACACCACCAGTTTGACTAAAGACTGAAATGAGAAGAGATCGGATTATCGCTAGAGCGATCGGTTTCTCGAGCTACTTTTTTTCTCTATTCGAAGGTTTTTTTTCTTTCATTTATTTCGTTGTTTTCGTCGAGGTTGGTGAGTACCGATAAAACCGGTGAAAGTGCACGAAATCCCCCCACGGCTAGCATGTATTACACTGTGGCAATTTATCTAACGTGAAAATTCACCTGTTTTTTCTTCTTAATTCCGAGGGAACTCTTAAATAAGCTTCCCGCTGGCATTTTGCCCGGGAGAAAAACTGGGCATTGCGTAAGGATAACGTTTTTACCATTGTTGCTAAACACTCCCTCGAATTCTCACTGTCTTATATAAATTTTTGGAAGTGAAAATTACTCTGATTGCACCAGATAACTGTTACTCACTCTCACAGTAGCTCTAGTTCTTGAATTTCTGAGCTAAATTAATTCGAAATTCCTTTTTCAATTAATTGTTTATAATCACTCTCATTGCAAAAAACAATACGATCGATGAGAATCATACGTCCCAATTCATCAGCGGTTCAATTTTCATATTGCAATAAATGATTTGCTCATGTTCTAATTTATATGCGCACTGAATAAGATTTTAATCATAATTATAATTCAATTCCTTCTAGAACACACTTTAGAGTGTGAATTTTCGGAATTCAATGTTTGTTGATACTCTGGTAAAAGTGCGTGCCCACACTGTTATCAATTTTTAGTTAGTTCACACGGTAATTCAATTAATCTGTTGTTCATCTCATCAATATAATTCCGTGCTTAGAATATTGTCATCTCGTGTTTTCAGCACCAAATTAAAAATTAAAACTTCATTTGGAATATTGAGTCACAGCTTCTTTTTATTCATATCAGAAATTTTGTATTTGGATATCAATATTGTTTGTTCAAAGTGAAAAAATCGATCATCATTTTCACTATATTCCATTCACATTCTCCTATCCTTAACGTCAAAAATGTGAGATAATCTCATAATTCTAGCTATTAATTCTAATCAACTTTGTTCGAAGAAAACCTTAGTAAACGCAATATTAAGAAAGTAGAATTATTCTATTTTCCTCTGACCTAAATGATTTGGACAATTATGATTCGTTCACTCATGTTTCATAAAATGGTATTCAATTCTCTTGTTTGTTAGGCGGGCTTCATGAAAATTCGACGCAAGACGATTGAACTCATGAAACCCGCCTTACTTTCGCCATTCGTTCGAGATATCCACCATGTTGAGATTTCATTTTCGATTCGCGATAATATACGTGAATTTTTTCATGAAAGCGCCTTATCTATTTTTTTTTATACTTCATAAAATGTACAAATCATCTTAATTTTCAATTTTTTCTTTTATGTATTTTTTTTTTTTTAAACCCAAGTCCTCATTAAATTGAAAAAAAAAAGTCAACTATAATCGAGTTTTCTGGAAATCCTTCAGTGTTTAATACTTAAAAATTTTTTTTGTATCGATAGAGTTGTACTTTCCAACCACAATAGAAGATTGTTCTATTATTGAGAGGTGAAATTATTAATTCGATGCAGAACATGATTTTTAGACAACAAATTGAATACTAAATTAATAGGAAGTGCCACCTGCTGAGAGTTTTGAAGGTGTGGCTGCTGGGAGGTCAGACCGAAAGCGAACAGAATAGCTACACAGTGAATTTTCTCAAGTCATTGTTTTTAAATCTAATCACCCAGTATTGAATACTCAATAATCTGGGTCATTAATTATCATTCTGTCGTACGAAAATGAATGAGCAAAAGCAAAAAATGAGCACAAGATTGCGACAACTAACGTCATCCTCTTGATTGAGGGAATTTATTGGCTAACGAAGTGACAAAACGAACGAAATATATGAATTTCATACGGATGCCCAGTGGCTTTGGAATCTACTCAACTCGGGCGCCAGCCGAGCGCTCTTGTACAACTCTAATTGAGAAAGAAAATGCAGCATCGAGTCGTTAATTTGTGCGTAGAGTTGGAGCAAATGGAGAGATAAAATAAAAAAACTCATGTTTTATGGAGTACTGCATTCACAGTTCGTAAAATTTGTGGGAACATTGTATTTATGAGTTTTACGGGTCTTTGTGAATTTTACTCAAGTTCACTCGAGGCATTCTTCCTGAGGAAAAGTGCAACAATTTTTTCCTATCTCATTACAATAAAAAAGAAAATTTTGAAAGTGCACGTCCGGACGATGATTCTCATCTTGATGTGAAACGGTTTTACAGAACTCGAATTGAAATTCTTTCATAAATTTTTCAAAAACTGTCACTCACTTCATTTTATCTTGTTCAATTGAATTAATTTTTTTCTTCAATCAATTGTGTTAATTGAATTAATTCAGAACATTTTTTTTAGTTATCTTTTTTTAAAAAATCGAAAATTCCCAAAATTAGTATATTAATTAAATTTTAATTAGTGTCGATCGATGGGGCTCAATAATATCTACATTTTCAACGAAAATGTTTGAATTCCATCGATTCATCAGCGAAAATTTACAGAATCTAAAAATTGTATCTTCGGATTTTTAGGTAGATCATAATGAGTTGAACGCAAAAAATCCAAAACTGAAATTTAAACGATCACAAAGCAAAAAAAATTACCCGCATGCCATCTAATTTTATCTAATCTCCTCACGACAGCAGGAAGCACGATTCCACCGGAAGCGAAATGACAATTTTTTTAAGACACCTGTTTTCCACGCAATGTCCTAGCGTCGATATTCGCCGGGGAGAATCCCCCGTCCCACGGAAGCAACAGTCCATCCCCAGAATAAATAACAGAAAATAAAAGTAAACGTGTGACAGTACAGAACAGAACAAGAGAAAGAGAGAAACGAAACTATACGCAATCATTCGGCTCTTCCTGAGTCGGTTGACTTGTCTTGCCTCAATCGTGATTGGCATTCACGATGTATCGTATCGATAAATGTACTGCGAGTCAGTTCCGTATAAGGGATCCAATGCTACCATTGTTCTGAGATCGATTCGTGCCTTTCCCACGGAGGTAAAACACTTTCCAACTCTACATATTCATCCCCTTTCGATTTCATTTGGATCTCATTATGAAATTTGAATATGAAACCACCTCGAGAGTTTGTAATACCAGAGGAGGGGAAATATTGGGGATATGCAGGTGAGAAAGTCCTGGTAATAAAATTATGGATCACGCAGTGCAGTAGCCAATCGGTGAAACAGTTATTTTTTCTCCAGTGAAATGCTTTTATACTTTTGTAGCCCAACAGAGCTTTCATTTCAGCCCCATTTGACCCCGAGTTTCCGGACATTTTACAATGATTTTATTATTCAAATTTAGATAAGTTAGAAAACGTTTTCTAAAACTAAAAAAAATTATTAATTTGACATTGAAGAAAGATTGATAAAATAATTGAAAAATTGCAATTTTTGAAAATTACAAATAATTTACAAACAAACAATTTTCCACCGTAAAAATCATTTGTTCAGAATCATAAATTTCAGGTATTTATTTATAAATAAAAAAATTATTTTGTGCAAAAGTTAATTTGAATGACGCTGAATATTCATGATTTTTTCCAAATTTTTCTCATGTAATTTAATTAACAAATTTAATAATTGAAAATGGTTAAATCTATAGGATATCCTTAACTTAATTTTGACTATTGGCCAGTTTCCAATGAATATCTGGAAATCTAAGGGAGATAGCAAAATTTTTGTCATGACCTTTTTTGTAGCCCTCAATGCACTCCACAAAAAAGGTCATGACAAAAATTTTGCTATCTCCCTTAGATTGCGAGAAACACTCGATGCACTCAGAAATCAGACTATTTTTTCTCAACTAGCCTTCAATTGCCCTACGGTACACGCGTTTACTCCTTCGAATCGCTATTCTCTCCTTCCCTCAATTAGTCAATCTCCATTCCCCCACTCTGCAAAATGTTTTTCCTCTCCTCCCGAGATAATAATTCGCAATGCCTCGAATTTCTGTGCATTCTCCTTTCGCACAGATTCTCCCCGTAAATTCAATCAAAGAAAAGAGAACAAGAGTAACGAGAAAAAAAAACTTAACCAGGACTTGACGCGGGTGTGGGCGTTGGAGAAAGGTTACAGCAAGGGGGAGGGGGGCAAAATGGGGGAATGGATGTTGGCGACCCTGAAACGCGTCGCAACGACTTTATACGTGTTGAACGATCTGCCAAAGCAAACGATTGAGTCCCGCTTTGAGTAGTTGAGATAAGGTCATGGTCGGCCATATGTCTATGTCTCTATTCAAGAGATTACAGGCATTCGGGGTGATTTGAGTTTGAAAAAAATTGTGCAATCACTTCTCTCAGGTTTCAATTCGTTATTCTCCTCATTTCTTCACTCATTGTTGGTTTCATTGAATCGAATTTCATTTAAATTTAACATGTCAGTAGCGAAGCAAAGAATTTAAAGTAGTACAAACGTTACTTAAATTTTTTAGATTAAAATATTAAATAAATTCTTAACGGAGTTCATATGAATTAAAACATTCTGGTTGAGTCTGTGGTCAATTGACAGTCTCATATTATTTAAGAAAATGAATTTTTCGAGATGAGTCTGGAAAATTAAAAAAAAAAAAAATCGTATGTCTAACACAAAAATTATCGTCAGTGTCAAAATTTTTGAATAAATAATTTATGTTTCTGGGTAATTGAGAGAAGAAAATAGCTGTCAGAGAATTTGATGGAGAAATTTCTTTTTCTCAACGGTTCACGTGGACTTTAGAAATACAATTTTAAAGAGTGAATTTTTAAATAAATTTTCAATTAAATTATTCGGAATTTTAAAACAAATTTTTAAATAATTTTTTTTTTAATCAAAGCACGTTGATCTTCATCATCAGCGTTATCTATCGTTATCGATAACTTTATTTTCACGAAAATTAAAAACCTCTATTATACCACTCAATTCGCTCTCCAAAAAATCGTGAATGCCATTTTATTTTTTTAAATCATGAGTTGTGAGTCATCACTTCAAAAAGCATTGCATAAGAAGGAATTATGAAAGAATCCTATTTCTGTGTATTTTCCGTGAAATATTGCCCAGCTCTGATATTTATAAACCTGAATAACGGTTATAATCATCTAGCCGCTGTCCTCGATTGCAATCCTTGCAATTTTTTATTTTTTTATTTTTCGAGAGTTCAAGGAGATATGAAACATCAAAGCCTCCATCAGGTACGTGACATACACTTGGCCATTGTAGCGAGTACAAACGAATTGATGAATCACCGAAAATTATTATCTCCGGAATTTAACTTACTCATTGTCTTGCTTGATTGGTGAAAGAATTACCGAGCAAGTTTCTGATCTTAATCTAGTTTTTGTATTTTTTTCCTTCTGAGGCTTGTCTTTGTGCTGGGATTTTTTGTTGGTAGGTCAAGGATTGTACAACTCTTCTAATTCTGAAGTAACTAGAAGAGAATTAAATTCATGTCATTCACAAGAAAATTGAAATGGAAATAATTGAAATTAATGAGATACCTGAAAGTAGAAGGAAGAATTCATCAATTTTGCGCATGATAAACATGCGAAAATTGACTACTGTGACGCAAAGAACAATTTGTGAGTTCGAAAACTTTGAAAATACCGCATTTTTAGCGACTAACTTCGTGTGACTCGTTGACCAATCGGAATTCAGGAACAGCAGTCAGGCAGTTGCGATATATTTCGATACAATACTACGATATATATTTGTCTCTTAGGTGAACGAAAGTTCGCCTGTTTACAAAGGGACGGTTTCCCCCGAAAAACTTTCCCTTTTGTAAAAAAAATGTTAACAACTCCATTTCTTAAGAAAAAAAAAAAAAAAAAAAAAAAAAAAAAAAAAAAAAAAAAAAAAAAAAAAAAAAAAAAAAAAAAAAAAAAAAAAAAAAAAAAAAAAAAAAAAAAAAAAAAAAAAAAAAAAAAAAAAAAAAAAAAAAAAAAAAAAAAAAAAAAAAAAAAAAAAAAAAAAAAAAAAAAAAAAAAAAAAAAAAAAAAAAAAAAAAAAAAAAAAAAAAAAAAAAAAAAAAAAAAAAAAAAAAAAAAAAAAAAAAAAAAAAAAAAAAAAAAAAAAAAAAAANAAATCCTTAAACATTATCAATAATCTACTCACCATTGACCTTGACAATCAACTCCCTGTCTTCGCTCGGAATATCAGCCATTCGATCCTTGAGCTCCTCAATCTCGATCTCCAGATCGGTATCATCCTCGAGTCTGTCCCGCCTGGGTTCAATCTCCTCGCTTCCCCCTCCAGTCCCCGCTGCATCATTTCCACAACTCTCCACCCGATCTTTCCGCTCGTTCTCACAAATTCGTTTGTTCCTCGCCGGCACTTCCGGTCGTTTCACCGAGCCCCTATCAATTTTCCTCTCAACGCCGGGATAATTCTTCACCTCCGGAACAATCCTCGCCTCGTGAACTTGATGGTTCCGCTTCTCCAGACGTTTGGGCTCCCTGATATTCGGGATTGTTATGAATTTCGGGCGCTCTGGGAGAACCTCCTGGGGCACTATCGGCTGCTCCGCCGCGATATCCTCCTCCTTCGCAGGGGAATTGATCTTGCTGAGTCGCCTGATGGTGGCCATCATGTCAGTCGACTTTTCCGGCGCAAAGATGACGTTGTTAACATTGAAGAGAACACTCTTGCGCATTCCCTCAGACCTGCCCCTCTTCAGGATGCTCTTGACCACGATCTTAGCTTCTTTGGGCCGCCTCGGTGGTCGCTTGGGCGATACTTTTGGTATGGGAATTCTGGTGAGAGGGATGTCGTCCTCGTCGGAGATCTCTCTGGGCTCGTTGAAGACCCGGATCCTCTGTCCGCCGATGGCAGCAACAGCTCCTCTATTTGGCACTCGCTCGATGGACTTCACCTTTGAAGGGTCGAAGAGGCTCGACGAGGGCTTCTCCTCCAGCTCCAGAGCGTTGTCCGACAAGTCGTCGCTCAAGTCGTCCTCGTCTCTGGATTGCTTCTTCACCAGGAGGTAGGGGTTCACGTTGCACTCCAGGATGCTCCGTCTGGAGTCGGAGACTGCGCTCGATGACGATGCTGGGTCCTTCCAGTCGTCGTCCTTGCGGCAGGCGCCTGATGACTCCTGCCAGCCTCTCGCCTTCTTGGCAACTTTGACGCTGTCGTCCAACCAGTCGCCTCGCGGCGGCTCCTCCGGGTAGGTCTCTGTGTCGAACCACTCCGAACGGGAGACCGCGTCGCCACTTATCTTGCGCTCTTTCGTGGGTCTGATGACACTCTGACTCCGGCTGTCGCGGCTGTTGGGTTGACGGTGTGGGGATATACTTCGGGCGCGGGAGCGCGGCTCTAGGAGACGACTGCGGCGCATCAGGTCGTAAGGATCGTCGGCTGATGAACTCAGGACACCTAATTGGGGGTTAATTAGAGGTCATTGGGAGAGTGAGGTCTCTCGAGGGAGGAAGGGTAACGGCTGATGGTTATTTTCACGCGGAGAGAAAAGTTGGGTGAAAATTATCTAGAAAATCGTGAAGTGAAATTGTTCGTTAAAAATGCTTTTTGAATAGATCTTCTGTCGTGTTGAATCAATTTACTTGGGGACAAATGGATTCTTCCTGTGGTATAAACCTATGGAGTCCTCTCAGACCAAATGATTGTCGTACAATAGATTATATTTTTTCCTGACAACAGTTTAAATTCTTCTAGAGTCTATTCTTCAGTCTAAATTCTTCTAAATTTAATTTTTGTGAAAGATATTAAATTTTGTTCTATCGAATTGGTTTATTTCCCTCAAGTAAATCTGGGCCACTCCATCAAATACAGAGCTAATTATTTCTTTAAGTGTAGTTCACTTGACTTGTTTGGTAATTTTTCTACAACTTTTTTCTCCACGCCCTTTAAACGGAAATGCAATCTAGATTTTTTTTTAAACAAGTATTATTTAATTAACAAGTGATAACTGGTATTCACTATAAAATATAAATTTGAAAGTTGACAACAAAAAGATAATTGGCTCAAATGGAATTTAAGTAAAATTTTTCGTTCATTTTCGAAAGCAAAATATTACTTAATTAGAAAAACAGATGTCATATCCACTCGTCATTTTGAGATTTTCACCTTGGAAGAGAAAATAAATTGTTAAAAACTACCGAACGACTCTACACCACTCTCGTGTGATTTTCTATGTCGAGTTATCGCAAAATCTGCAATTGAATTCACACTTATACAACACGGTATTAAAGTTCAATTCACAGCTTGTTTACATTTCCCAGGATCCAACGAAAGTAAGAAATTCTTTCAATCAAATAAACTCGCAAATCTCCCCCGGCTTTCCATTACCTCCCATGAATTATTCATGATTTATTTTCCCTTCTTCCGATAAACCAATGAATCTTTTATTTTTTCTCCAAACATCAACAAATCCTCATGAATTCTCCAGGCAATTTGTTATGCCAACGAGCTATCGAGAACAT
Organism: Diachasma alloeum; assembly: GCF_001412515.2. NCBI lineage: Eukaryota > Metazoa > Arthropoda > Insecta > Hymenoptera > Braconidae > Diachasma > Diachasma alloeum. Next base: position 1,111,712 of record NW_021680454.1, on the reverse strand, counting down.
GCATTCACCTCAATTAAATTTAATTAAGGATACCCAAGTACTTCGTTCGAGTTAGGAACTCTTTTTGAAGCAAAATTTCTGAGCAATAATTTTTTATTGTTGAAAATTCCATTTTTCAAAAATCGCTTCCTCGGAAAAAATGTTCGGAATCTGTTTTATTTCGCGCAAAAAATACTCTTGATCTGTTCTATCCTCTCTAAAAAATTGACTGAATTACCAGCAAGACTAGGTCTGGCCCTGGCTGAACTCCCGGGTATGCGACACGTTCCGCCCAGTGGAATACCAGCGAGTCTGTGTCCCCCGCATTTTCGGCAATTACCAAGTTTCCTTGTTGTACCGCTGAGAAACTCGGGGCAGGAGCACACGACCAGGACTGGTGCACCGGGTGGTGGTGGCGGTGGAGGTGTGAGAAAACCGCGGGTCTCCAGTCCACCTCGTGCACCACGCACAGTACCGTAGAGCCATGGCTCACCATACAACATCTGACGGGACAAGGCACTGCCACCGCTTATTGTACCCCAACCCTTGGTGTTCAAATCCTCGGAGGCTTGGTTCTGACGGGAGAGACCCAGCCGAACGCTCCACGATTTCTTTCCTTTACTCAGGGTCTCGTAATTCTGCAACATTGAATGCATATTTTGGTCAGAAAAGTGATTGAATAGTTTTTTATTATTTTTGCTTCCGAATGGACCCAGTTGTTCGCTAATGACTGGACGGAATTGAATCTTTTTTTTTTTTTCAAATGTAAGTATTGTTGCGCCCTATCGATAGCCTTTCATTAAAATTTAATTCATCGATTAGTTTTTGTAATTTTCGAATTTTTTCGAAAATCGGTTGTCCCGCGATAACTAAAAAAATATTCTGAATTGATTGAATGATGGCTTAAAAAATTTGTTTGGATGTCTTTTTGACAGAGTTCGAAGATGAAGGCGATAGCAATAATCGATTTTGATGATTTTGATTTATTTGAAAATTTCGAATTTTTCATGAATTTCCCTGAAAGTGAGCTTTCTGATGGTTTCTTCAAATGTGATGTTTCAAAATCATTCAAGTATGTGTAAATAAAATTTTTCTATCAACATTTTATCGAAGGGTTGAGGGGAGAGATGGAACCGTAAAAAGACAATCGGTTGTATAGAAGAAAGGGATAATAAGAATAATGATGATGATAACATTCAACTAACTTGAAAATCTAACAAAATTTGTTGAAAAGAAATCTTATTTAATTTAATACAATTAAATAAACAATAAATTACACATGACAGAAGAAAATGATGCGTAAAATAATCATCCGGAGGCTAATTTGTCAGCAAAAATAACTATACTATATGCAATACAACAGCAATTTCCCACTTGTTGAGTTATTTTATTTAAACTTAAACTTAAATGTGGAGGTGTGCGATCTTAACACGTAAAAGTCCACCGGAAAACCGTCACACAATAAATTCTCTAAAACATTGAAAATCAATTGAGTAACTCAGTACGACATTGGGCTCCGCCTACACCTGGAACAATGTCTCCCCCGAAATGTCGTCGCCTACATTCCAAAATGCCGCGTAATGACTGTGACCGTCACGTCTTCCTCCCAAAAATCCCGAAAACCTATAAGAGATAAAACAATTAACCCGTCTATTATAAAACAGGAACTCCGCGCTTAGACTCTCACTTCCCCCTCTCGAAAGACACTTTAAATGTCAGAACGAAAACACAATCAATCTGAAAGGCTGTCCCTCAGTGGGGGGAGGAGGGGGAGGAGGAGGAGGATGAGCAAGCACATAAACAAGACATTTACCGAGAAAACCCAGCACTCATTCCGAAACGATCCATTACGTACTGTTGGATAATTCACGAGGGCCCCTATTAGATTATATTCACGAATGGACATGGTATATACTTTCATGCGACCCGAGAGACCTCACAAGTCCCATGTGAATCCGTCATTACGAGGAAAAACCGAGTCTTCAGCTGCGTGTTCAGGATTGGAATATATGTTTCCATGACTTTCGAGTCTATACGGGTTGTACTCCTGCCACTAGTGGAAGATGCATGGCTGACGATAACCATGTGCTTCATAGCCTCTCTAAATCGTATTATTTTTCCCAAAAGTGGTGTGCAATGAGAGTCTATGACCGCAATGGAGCAGAGGGATATGCGGTGGGTGATACTCCGTTGAAACTCATCCAACACGGTATTGTGATGTTACTGGCCACTTCATCACTGAAAATTATCACATGGACAACTCATCATACGGACATTCCATCACTCGGACAATTCATCACATGGAAAATTCTTCACAATTAATCGATAAAAAATTAGCGGAATTAAACAGTGGGCATAATAAATAGCTTATTTCATCACGCTGTGGGTAAAGTGACATTTTACGCACGCAAAGCCCCACTTCATACGCATTGTGATGAAAAAGAGCGTCCGACACTCGTGGGAAAAGTATTCTTTAACCCGTGGGAGGGCAGCACTCGTCTTCGACGAGCGCAGCACACCTCCCACACGTAAAAAACCACTTTTCCGCACTCGTATCGAAATACACTATTTCATAATTGTGGAGAATATTTATTAACAACATCTGGCTTTGAATTTCCATTCCAATAATTGAATATAAAATGAATTCCGCAATTTTGTTTGACGACATTAGACTCATCACTAAATATTTCAATAATGTTTTTTTTTCTTCACTTTCATTGTAAAGACTCAATAAATTAGGAAGTAATTAAGAATTAGACGAAATTCACGATTATGATAAGACCGCCGACTAATAGCAGAATAAATTAGGCTTTCGATTGAATATTTCAATCATGTTTTTTTTTTACTTTCATTGTGAAGATGAATTTCACGGGTGATGACTGTCTATGTCCCAATGACAACTCTAGCTCATTATTTTGGACAGTCAAATGAATAATCACCGCTTCATTCTATCACAATATGCACCGGCATGCAATTATCAACTCAAAGATGCAGGATTTACCCTGTTCTGGCTTTGAAGTAACTCGCGGCTGGGGTGAAGTGAAATCGTTTCCGCAGGAAAATTTTTGCTCATTTAGAAATTAATTTTTTCAATGTATCAGGCTTTATCGTGATTGAATCGCTGATCCTCGTGTGCTTTGTTGTGAAAATCGAATGAGTAATAGCGGATGTTGAGCAAGATATAAGAATTATTTCATTTTAAATACAGGGGAAAATAATTCTTCTAATTAAGATTTTTATTTATTCAAGAATAACTCGTCGTTTAAGATCTAGACGAGGAATTTCTGTCTTTCCTATTATATCACTTGCAATCCCCTTCCTCCGAGGGTCAGGATTATTTTTCCAACAATTTTGCACTTTGTCGAAGTCTAACAATAATATCAATACAATAACTTTTTTTTTTTTTTTAATAGGACAATTATTTTTTACTTGACCCAATTATTGTATTGGATAGTGCTTAACGTTAGTAAAAGGTGAGAAGGGACACAAAAAGGATAGACAAAGAAGAAGAACATTATGAAAAGGATTTTTTTTTTTTTTGTAAGAAAATAATCCTTGGCTTGACCCAATTAACGTATTTGATAGTACTTAACATGGGCGAGAGGGGAGGAGGGACACAAAAGGATAAACAGAACAACAAAGATAATGAAATTTCAACTCTGGCCAATACCACTCTCCGAAGAAGGTCGTGACACGTTCTCGTGCCGGAAGTATGCCCGAGGGCATCGCGAGGACGCATTAACGAAGCCACTGGATTTCGGTAGTTGTAAAAAAAATATAAGAGAAGTGAAATAAAAAACAGGTGGAAGAAAAGGACGTACGTCACGGTGAATGGAATGATAGCATGGAAAGAAACATCTCGGAGACATGCCGGAAAATGGGACATTCGTGAATGCTGCCGGGTACACCCAACGTCCAATGCTCACTTTCACACCGAGGATCGAGAACGTAAAAATGCGCTCCATCCAGCTTTGTTGGTTATTTCGTTTTTTTTTCGTTTTTCTGAGAGGCTCAATTCACTTCTGTTATTTCAAGGGGAGACCGCAGTGAAATTGGGCAGTCGTCGGTCGTTGAAGAGACAATTGTTGAAGGTTTTAATATGAGTTGCAGGTGAAAAAAAGTGGTAAAACCAAACTGAGATTTTTCGAGGTTGTGGAGGGTCAAAACAGGTGGGATGGGGTCGAAGTTTGTGAAAACATTCAAAAATATCGATTTTTTTATTCATAAATATAAATAATCACTGTTAAAAATTTTTGCCTGCAATTTCCGTTATATTTCTTGCAAATTTTTATCACGTGATGGTTCCACTGAAATTTCAAGGAATTCCGTCATTGGAAAATCGAAATTTCATGTGAAAATCAATGAAAATGTAAAATTTCAGCTCAACTATTCCTTAAAAATGAACAGAAATCTGAAAAACTTGGGTAAATTTCAATTAGTTGATAATTTCGTGTAATTTAATACAGAACCTTCATGTTTTCATAGGAAATTCAATAAAATCAGAGAATTCTCGTGATTTTTTTGCAAAAAATGTGAAATTTCATCAATTTTTCAGGGAAATCTAAAATTTAATTTTTTGTCAGTCTCAAAAAACTTCTATGTTTGCTTTTTTCACTCTCTATTTTCCCCTGAAACTCATGTCATAAACTACAATACCCATCTTAAGTTGTAAAAAGGAGAGCAAAGCATTGAACTGCAGGGAAATATAATGGAAGAAAATAGAAAAAAAAATTATCTCCACCCACAGCACCTTTCGAAGAATGCTATTCATACCCCATTCCATCAGGAATTGAGGAAGACGTAAAATATTATTTCAACGCGTTAACGTAGAAACCGGAAGTGCAAAGAGGCCCGCCCATTGTTCCATGAATAAAACGCGTGAATCTACAGCAGGTGAGACGCGGAGCTAATTCGTCGCTCTGCGAAAGTCATCCGGGGCACTCAAGAGCTCCCACCCCCTCCAGAATAATACCCATACCCACACTATTTAAGGATTCATTATTCGTATTAACAAGAACGAATTCAGGGGAAAGCTAAATTCCTCGAGGAAGAGAGTAAAAAAATGAAGCAGTTCTGTGGTGCTCTTTTCCTGGGATGAGTGCGTCTCATTTTTACCTGAATGCGCGTCTACCGTCGGCAAAAAGAAGTTTATTCCTCGCAATTGTTTCGGTATTGAGAAAATGTCGCATTCGAGTTGATGCGGAATCTTAAAATTATATGGAGATTATACAGTGAAATTTCGAAGCATTTTGGTATTGAAAATTATAATTTCAGGGGAAAATCCGGGGGAACTGTCAATTTTAAATTAGTGAAAATTAGAGAAAAGTCAGGAAAATTCCAAGAAATTTCTCGAGGAATTTTCAGGGAATCCCTTCAAAATTCCTGGAATTTCAGGAATTTTAATGGAATTTCACAATCGACAAAAAGAAGTTTGTGTCTTTCAATTGTTTCAATTTTTGAGAAAATTTCACATTCAAGTAATTTTAAGGAATTTTGTCATTGAAAATCATAATTTCATGGAAAAATCCAAAGGAACTGTAAATTTCAGTTCAATTATTCCGGGAAAATTGATGAAAAATCAGGAAAATTCAGAGAAATTTCTCCTGAAATGCCTGATTCCTCAAAATTTTCAGAACATTCCTGGAATTCCAAGAATTTTAATGGAATTCCCTGAAATTCAAGGGAATTTGGCAAAAAAATCATTGTCACTCAAAAATTCATACAAATTATGGGATTTCCGTCTTCCTGTCGATAAAAAATTGGGATTTTACTTGAATTTCCAGAGAACTTGAAATTCCATTGACTTTTTCTCCTTAAATCGAATCCAAGATCTTTGTCCAGAAAATTCAGTCAATTTTCTTTATTTTAACACTCTACAGGTTATACAGATTAAAACGGAAATTATTCTTGTAACTGACTACGTTATTATGCCAATTAGCGCGATCACACGTTGTTCCAAGAAAATAATAATTGAAAAAAATGTTTACAAAAAAAAAAAAACTGAATCGACAAGTTTGAGATGCCCTGTGAATGCGGGGAAAGTGGCCGTCTCATTCAATCTAATTGATACTCTCAATGAGTTCCACTTGATTTAAAATTACAACCCAGGTTAACTCGGACTGTGTTTTTCACGGCCAATGGGTATCAAAGAAGTGCTCCTATTCGAATTACCTCCAGCACCACCTGCACAGCAACCGTAATACCCATGAGATACCTTTGTTGCATTCTTTTTATTTCTACTTTTTATTCTACTATTTTCACTCGTTTCTGTTAGAGCGAGCGTACTGATTACGTGGAACGCATTAAAACATAACGAGGAATCGTTATGGGCACGTTGGCCCCTAGGAGTCTCGGTTAGGCTGTACTCCGCAGGACGTTAGGCACAAATGAACATTATGAATACGGAAGTGAATGAATATTAATAAATATTGGGTACTAATGAGCCCATAAAACTGTGAAGACAATGTTAATTGCGGGAATAATGGATAAATAAAGAATAAATACGACCTGCCGCGTCCGTTTATCTCTTTTGTTTGACGTGGGGATGACGGGAAATTGATTAGCGAGTCATTCACGGAGAATAAAGTTGGAGGAATAGCAAACGAGTCAAGTGAGCGGGGAGTGGAATTCATATCGGGGCGAGAAGCGCGGAACGAATAGCAAATTTTGCGCCGCTGACTCGGGGAAATTTACTAAACGCGAGGGTAATCTGTGCCGAAACTGCAAAGTCTATCATTTATTGCATCAAACGAGGAGACAATGGCATTTTTAAAATAAATTAGTGTAGTAATTCTTGCTAATAAATTAGAAATTTACTTCCGAATGGACGCGTTGTAATCGTTAAACTTCAAGTTCTTTAGTGATCGCTAGTGAATGGCAATCGGTTGTACGGAAGAAAGGGATAATAAGAATAATGATGATGATAACATTCAACTAAGTTGAAAATCTGACAAAATTAGTCGAAAAGAAATCTTATTCGATTTAATAAAATAAAATAAACAATGAATTATACATGATAGAAGGAAATGATGTGCAAAATAATCATTCGGAAGTACATTGATAATTTATTAGCAAAAATAGCTATACTGTATGCAATAAAAGAGAAATTTTCCAGTTGTTTCTAGATATTTTTAATATCATCCGCAATAGTGGATTTCGTCATAATACCGAAAAAAAATTGTCCGGCGAATATGAGGTTGCAGTTGTGATGATATAAGCTATAAATTTTTTTTAGGCCGTATCGAATAATATTTTTTTACTAAAAGGTTATTTTTTGCTGAATTTCAATTTCATGAATCATCGCAAAGCGACAAAAATTTGTCGATCCTTTTACCGACATCATTGAGAACCTTGAATCCCATCAAGCTCTCAAACAAGGAAATGGAATTTCCTCATTTCGTGCAGCAAAATGTCACATTATCGTGCATGTGCTCAAAGCATCCCTCCTGAGGAGGGGTCACGGTGGCTGCTCGTGTTAGCGTGCTGTACGCTCGTTGCACAACATAGCCATGGCACGACGTAACTACACAAGGTAAGAACGCGCGTTACAACTTGCGTATAAGCCCCAAGCACAGGGCAATATACACGAAGGTATCCGACCGATTCTATTCTCCTTTTTTTCATCATTTTTTTCCCTCCTATTTTCCCCTTTTCCTTCTCTTCGAGCTTCATTCGCCGGCTCCAACGGACTATGAGCGCGGACTGCACGGGCGCATGCGCACGGGCCGACTCGCCTCTGCGCATGCCCACAGACGAAATCGTGGGAGTCGAGGTTATTTTTCTCTCTCGTTTTCGGTTTTTATGGAGCAATCGGAATGCGAAAAAATTTCTGTCGCGTTGAATTGCCGAGCGATAGGAGAAGGCGGGAGAGGAGGTTTAAGATTGAATCAAATATCAAGCTTCCGTGAATGGGACCTAGGAGAATGTCGCGATCTCGTACCATGTCATACGGTAAAACTCGACGCACTTCGCGACGACAGAAAGTCATTTGAGAAAATATGAGTTGTCTTATCTTCAATACCACATCGGTATTTCCATTAATTGAATATTCAAGTTGAGAGACTCGTTTCTTTATGAAATCGGAATTTCACCTTTTTTCTTTGCGATGAGGAACGGGCTGAACTATCTTTTTTGATCTTTTGGCTTCCGAATGGGAGCTTTGCAATAGCTCAAATTCAAGTTTCTAATTTTTTTGTGTGAAGGAAACTAACAATTTCACTTTTTTCGCGAAATTTTCTTATGAAGGATCAAGCGAATTTCATGAATTTTTCATGCATATAGACTTCAATAATCTCTATTCCTTGACACCAATTAAAATTCAATTTTTCATAGTTTCGAGAAAATAAATATTTTTTGAAAAATCGATTTTTCAACGATCACTCAAAAGATTGTCACCAGAATGGAATTAGTCATGGGTCAAAAAATTGATAACAATACCCTCCTGATTCTATCAGAATATGATGGGGGTCGCACAATTCGTCGTTTAATTACAGCACATTGTTTATGCGATTTGAAAGAGAAAATCTGTTTTTTCATGATTGCTGGAAGAATCAGCAGTAATAGCAATTAAGTCAGGGCTTGAAAAGTATATTTCAACGGCTTCTTAATCAAGTTGAAAAATGGTGAGAACAGCATTATTGCTTATCAAGTTACACAATACCGCTATGAGCTTTTTATATCAAAATCTCTATCTCTATTGAACTCAGGTACCAGTCTGTTACGTTGAATACTTATTCATATTGATTCATGGTCCCGACTAACTTCTGGCAGAACCTGGGTTAAACTCTGGCTAAATCCTGAATAACCCCTGATTAAATCCCGGCTGTACACTGATTAAACCTTGATTGAACCTCGATTAAACCCGGACTGAAAACGAATTCGAGTCTTGAGAGGGTCTGAATGTAGAATTATTTGACAGAACGAAATAATACGCTAAATTTTGATGACATTCCAATTGATGATAGTACTATGACATGAAAAAATAAGAGAAGAGAATAGTGAAATGAGAATTTTTAAAAAGAGAACTCATTCGGAAGCGAATTGAAGTAATTGAGAACTAGAATTTTCCAATAATCATGAGGAATAGCGTGATCAGACAGCTTGCAATCATGAAATATATACGGTAAACTGAAAAACGGCTTCTCGAAACGACAGTACGTCCTTCGTGAGATACTTCAGTTTCTGACTCGACGACAGGGCATTTTTTAATTCCAACAAATGAGAACCAGTTTTTCGTGTCTCCTACCGTGTGATAATACGATCTGAAGTAATGAGACAAAGGTGGACGGTTTATTACAACTTCTGTGTGCTTAATAAACTGGATTTGGCCGCTCTGTGGATTTCAAAAGAATACTTTCGTTTTTGCTCCGATGATTTCAACGAAAATGAAATTATTTCACATCGAGAACAATTATTCTTGCTTGAGAGCTTGACGAGATTGAAGGTTGAAAGTGGGGGTCCGTGAACACAGGGAAATCTCGCGCGGAATTTCGAAAAAAAGAATCGCGTTTATCCCCAAACAAGACTTTTATCTATTTAGCAATTTTTTTATAATTCAAGAACAACTTTTTCGTCGGGGGCCTTTCATTTTTTACATCTTTCACGATTAGAAAATTATTCTTGAAACTTCAAGCGAAAAAACTTGAAATTTTTAACAAAGACAGAGTTACATGAAATTTCTGTATATTTTTTCATTGACGAATTCGTTAGTTTCTTGGATATTCCAGTAATTCTCGATTTTCAGGTCCATGCGGCACCGAAAAAATTGGGAAAATTCAGGAGAAAATTTTCTCAATCTGTTAAAAATTCAATTCCATTTGATGTTCAATTTTCACAATGATTTTGACAATTCAAGCTTTCATTGAAGTATCAATGAAACTTGACATGAAAATCCAATTTTCTCGAATGTTGAAGATGAATGAGAAATTTCATGAACATTTTCATTTAAAATTAACTTAAACTCATAATATTGAGAATTCAGATGAAGCTGTGGCTGAAATTTCAAGAAATCTCTAACAGTGTTCACATGTGACCTTCCCCGAACCGACGTCGAGGGTGAAATCACGTGAAATATCACCGAAAGATAAAAAATTATAGAATAAACTTGAAAAAAAAATGTTTCTACCTTTGTGGGAGTGGGTGAGGCTGAGTTGGGCGTCATACCCTGCTGATAATGGTACCTCTTTGGTGTAAGCATGGTAGGGGGCGCACCGAGGCTAGCCGGCCCTACAGCGACGCTCGTCATTGTCATTTCCAGTTATCAGTGCAGTATCAATAACTAACTCGTTGGTAACACCTGATTTTTTATTGCTGTCTGGCTCTGCCAAGTGTGAAGGCAACACGGGCTCGATCATTCTCGCGCCGCCTTTCTAAAGAAAGAAAAAAAAAACAAACGAAACGGAAGACAATTAGAATAATTGGGATTAAATGTTCGATGCAAATGTGGGAATGAGTTAAAAGTACAAGGTTGGTTGTTATTTGTCTCTGTCCGCTTTAGGTGAAAGAGGAGAAACATCAAAATTGAGGCAGCGACCGAGAGACTTCGGCTTGCGTAAAGCCCAGACGATCGAATTGCGTAAGCCATCCACAATAGCCCCCCTTGCCTGACGCAATTTTTTATCCCGCAAACGACCGAGCGCGATGAAGAGAGAGGAAAGCAATCGAAAACATTGCATAATGGCCTTTATTACAGGAATTGGATGTTCTTCAGGCTTTTTTCTTCATCTATGCTGTTTGGAAAAAGTGCATTCGTTTTTTATGACTTCGGATTCGGAACGGAAAAATTATTCTAGTCGTAGTTGATTACGATTTATGAATGCGAATGAATAAACAGCCGTGAAGAGATCCTTCGGCGTGTTGGTTCAATTTACTTTGGGACAAAAAAGAAAGTTTTCACCAAAACATGATAATTTTCGTAGGAGTAATTGTTCTCGTGAGACATTTATATGTCTCGAGGGTAAATTATTCTCTCCACAATGTCCATATTCGCAGTATTAATATCCCCCATAAAAATGGAGTATTAATACCTCTAGGGCAGGAATAACACATCCGTCGGAAAATTCTGTACGTTACAGAAACTCAAGCATAAACGACAAGCACTACAAAACGGAAAGGAAGCATCAGGCACGCGTGTTCAACAATCCAGCAGATGGTCACCTCACCATCACAAAGGGGCTCACGTGCAAGTCATTGATTATTAGACTGGTCTCTCGCGCATTTCGCTGGATTATAATTGGCCCGAACGGATGTTTATCGCGACAGAGTTCGTTCTCCTTCGCCATCCTCGAGTCCGATGAACACGAATGATCGAATGCGGGGAAAATGACGTGACATTATAGCCATGAAAAATTTCCACTAACTGATTCCCGAGGACGTGTACAACCTCCACCTTTCCCCGCAGATTTTCAGATTATTTTTCATGATCACTAAACGTTTTGATCGAGCGTTCTCATCCACTTCCTACGTGGCATTGCTAATTAATGTACGATTGAATGACTATTGCTGTCGAACGAATTCCACAGCAGACAAATGTCTGATTATGATCATACGTTGCATTCCACTTGTCATTGCAAGATTCCACGAGACGTTTGGATCAGCATTACAAACAATTTTTAATGTTTTTCAGTGACGGTGGGAACATTAAATAGAAATTTTGTTTTGGATTTTTAATGGAGTCTTACCGGTGAAAAAGATCGAAGATTATGAAAAATTGCAATAATAGAAATGAACGAGAAGTTTTTTTCGGCCTTGTGATGAAATGGCGCGTTATGTCACAAGGACGATAAAACTATTTTCTGAGGAATGTAAAGATTATAATCACACACGAGGCAGAAAATACTTTTAACGCCATGTAATATTTTATATTCCAAGGACTGATGACAGCATTTTAACCGAACGAGTTGAGGTTAGAATTTGCGGTTTATTGGTCCTAGGCACATAAATATACATTTTCATTCCACAAAATGAATTCAGCAATAATTCCGGTCTGATAAAACATAAAAAGTCATCTGAAAAAAATTTTCTGGCTCTCTCGGTCCGAAAAGTTTATTCCGACCTGGCGATGAAATAGTAATTATGTCACACGGACATCAAAAATATTTTCTGACGAATGTGACTTTATAATCCTAGCCGAAGGTCAAGATTATAATCACATGAGTCAGAAAATACTTTTATGGCCGTGTATATACAATACTTTATGTTCCAAAGATCAAAAACCACATTCTAAGTGAACGAATTGAGGTTAAAATTTGCGGTTTACTGGTCCTAGGCACATAAATATCCATTTTCATTCCACAAAATGAATTTAATATAATTTTGTGCTGAGAAGACAGAAAAATCAGCTTTGTCGCTTGTCTGAAAAAAATTTTTTGACTCCCTCGGTGATATAACAGTACATTATGTCACAAGGACGATAAAAGTATTTTCTGATAAATGTGTTTATAATCATTTATAATCAATAATCAATTAATCATTGAACATTAATCAATTATAATCAAATGAGCCAAAAAAATACTCTTATCGCCGTCTAATATCCAATATTTTATGTCCCAAGTACCGAAAACCGAACGAATTGAGGTGAGAATTGGCTCTCTTATTGATCCTAGGGAAATAAATCTACATTTTCATCCCACAAGATGAATTCCGCAATAATTTCGTTGAGATAGGACATCGACCCCAGGTGGTAGTCACACAAACGATCGGTTCTTACGTTACGCTGTGTACTGTTTGTTGCTCATACCCACACGCCATATATACACCCATAGCAAACTCGTTTCCGTTTGTGATGGGGTTAGCAATCTTCGGTTAAGACGGACGTACGAACTCGGGTTAGTTCAAAATAGGCAGTATCCACCTTCTCTGAGGCAACCAAGGATGCACGCAGAATGTAACCGAGGTTATATAGTCTAGGAGCTTTTTTTGCCGAGAAACACCACTAGTAAAACCCGTTCTTGGTGCTGATGGCCGTGTGTGGCTTATGGTAAGTCTGTAGTCGTGAAAGAAAAATTAAAATCAAGTTGACATTTTTCGTAGACTAATTTTGCAAGGACAATTCTGTAATTTGTTTGAATGCATTTTTGAATAGTGAAAAAGTCAACCTATTGAAATGATTATTTCTCTTTTAAACGGCATGATTACGATTATTACCGTTGCTAATTTTTGCGAACACGTTATCTTGTCAGTTGAAACGATCATTACCATAATTTTCAACTTCCTCAAGCAATAATGTTGATTGAAATAACGCTACATTTGAAATGTCAAAAATTACGTAATTGCTGGAGAATTATTTTCTCCTCCAGATACAGAACTAGGAAACATCTGTGGAATTAAAAATATTATTTTCACAGTCTTCATTATTTATGACCTTTTTTCTCTGGTCGACTGAAAAATTTGCAGGTGGCTGTAGCTGTGGATTTTTTTTTATAAAACTCCCGGATTGCCTCAGTATTTTTTTGGGAAAGCTCGAAATTTTTTGCAGCGCAGAAAATTCTTCCTTTGATTTTTCCAAAACTCACTAAATTTTTAGATTTTTTCAGAAGTTTCTACAGTGATTGCTGTAGTATGCAAGATTCTTGTCGTCATTTGAATTTTCAGGAGGATTCAAGATTATTTTCGAAAAACCTCGAAAATTGAATTTTTTATAAATGAGCATATTTAATGTTGCTAATAAATTAGCAATTTGCGTCCGAAGGGGTTCTCTTTTTTCAATTCTTATTTCACTATTGTCTTCTTCTATTTTTCCATGTCATAGTACTATCATCAATTGAAATGTCATCAAAATCATGAGACAATTTACATACATACAGACACCACCTAAAAGTCGCATATTCGGACTGTTTAGACCATATTGATTTACTCCAACACAAAAGATTGAAAACCGGTGAATTTTCTCGAATTTTCTAGAAAAATCTGTAATTCTCTACAACTTTGCCAGATGACGCAGCAGTATAAACATTTCCCCAAGATAAACGGTCATAGTGAACCCATAAACATGTCCCCTTAAAAAAACTGAGATCCATAATTTATGAAATTAGGAGGTCACACAATGTTATGTACACTGATTACAGTTACACGACATTGTGATGCCCGGCGAGACGCCGGCGGTCGTATTCTTTCCCGAGACAGCTCGGCCTGCATTTCAATGACAGTTGCACACATTCGGGCATCGGGTCATGTTAAATGTTAATGAACAATTCCCCATGCTCCACTGAGACATTGTTCATCATCCATGTAGATTATATTAGTACAAAGGTGAAGATTGGATGTTATTGATGGGTACGAGGTCAGACGCCGATCGATCTCAATGTAATACAACAGGGAGGCCTGCGGGAGCCACTGCCGAACGACGACGCGCTAACGGTTCTCCCGTGAACGGTTATCGGCGGAGGCGAAAGAGGACGATGATTTTTTTCCCTTCGTTTTTGTTTCGCCAGTTTTTGAACATTCTGGGGTCAATGCGAAATGGTGATTTCATTATCTCAAATGACTCGGGGTAATTTGTTTTGGTGAGGTTGGGTGAGGCGCGAGTAGTTCTCGAGGTATTTATGGCGCGGTGGGCGGGCGGGAATCCATTGTTTTCTCACAGAAAACCAATCGCTGAAGGAAAAAACGAGTTTTCAATTTAAAATTTTTTATCTGTTTCGAAGAATTTTGGGCTCATATCATTTTTCGGCCGAATGCCGGACGAACTCTGGACCCAGACTTGATCCCAAAGTTGTCAATTTAATCGTTAAACAAGTTGTAAACGGTTTTAAATAAATGGAAGGCGAGGAAGGGGGATTATAACATTGTCAAGCCTATCCAGATTGAACTCTGTGTTTTTTTCCACAAACGCAGACTGAGATTCGAAAGCCAGAGTTGGGCGCCGAATGTCGGACGAACTCTCGACACAGACGTGATCCCAAAGTTGTCAATTCGATTGTTGAAGAAATTGTAAATGTTGTTAAATAAATGAAGGCGAGGAAGGGGATTATGATATTTTCAAAGTGATTCTAAGGGTCAACAGCGCATCTAGGGGAGACGCCAATAGTTATTTGAACCATCAGGGAAAGATGAAAAATTATAAAATTGAAATTCATTTTGAAACATCATTACGGAAATTTTATTCGGAAGCAAATAGCGAATTTATTACCAAAAATATATTGCCACCGCAGTGTTAAAAATTTTTGTCTGAATTTTCAGGAAATCTTGTCATTGAAAAATCAAATATTCCAAATGATCTAGAAATCAATGAAATATTTGATTTTTCAGTTCAATTATTCTGTGAAAATTCGGAAAAATCAGGAAAATTATGGAAAAAATTGAAAATTCAATCAAGTTCTGAAATTTCCGTCTCACAGCCACTGAAAACTCATGAATTGCCGCCAATTCTACTTAAATTTGAAATTTCATACCCATTTTTTTCCCAAATCTGACTCAATATCGCTCTCATGAAATTTACCATAATATCTCCCACAAACTTATTTAACTATCCCTTCTAAACAATTCTCCCATGTCACCTGAATACTCCCCAAAAAATCATCGACTAAAAACCCCACCTGTGTCCAAAGTTTCAGGAAAACCCCGTCATTTTTTTCGAAAAAAAGTTGCCAACTCGAACGAACCCCTTGTATATCCTCAATTGAAAAATAAATGGAGGAGAAATAATAACGTACGAATACCGGTGAATGCTGGCCCGACGGCTGAGAAGTCGACCCACTTACGAGTTCTATCTGATACCCAATCACTTTCATGCCAGTATTGGGTGTCCAGACGGCCCACTCGTCTTGGATCCTAGGTCAGTGTGTGCATATGCAGCCGATATTCCCATCTATCACAAAAACAATCTCTCACAACTGCAGCTCCGCGTGCCAATAATTTTTCGGCAGCACTCGATAGCCCCTTTTCCCCCCTGAATTTCCGAAATTACGCAAAATTGCTGGGTTGAATGACCAGGAACAATCGAAGATGCTGAAACAATCGGCGAAGATAGCCTCAATTCTCGTAGGAAGTCTCTACTTTTTCTGATACATTGGACAGACGAAAACCAAGCGATTCATTATTAAAGGATTTTTTACACAAAAATTGAGAGTGAATGGAATATTGTCGGAGGGAAAATTAATTTCTCAATAAATTTTTTCATAATGTTTTGCCGTTGGAGAATGTGAACTGGGTGGAGCTCGAATATCGGGTGCATCCCGCCCACGATCTAGGCAAACGGCTTTCATCGACTCATGAAAGTGGACTCTCGGCTCAAGAGAGCTGCGCTTACGCATGTAAATATAGAGTGAATGGACATACGCTTTATTATATTTTCCATTTTTCATACTGTTAACGGATTCAGTGACATTAATTTTTCATGTATTATAAATTTTCCAGTGTCACTATTCTCGTGTACACGCGGAATTCATAGGCATAAAGTCTCGAGAGACACGTAAAGTCTCGAGAAACTTTCTTCTCGTCGTTTGGAAGAATATGTTTTCATTAAAGTTGCTCTACCCTTACGGCAAATTCAAAGATTATTGAAAACTCCAAAAAAATGGCTGAAAACTCGATTAGATTCGGAATTCGAATTTTTTTCTCAATTTGATTATCGTTTTGGTTTTTCAAAGAAGAAATGTTTAAAAATATTTCCATTGTAATCAAAGATTAAAATCTGATTTTTTTTGTCATTAGATGGGAAATAATCAAGATTTTTTTTGACACCTCATAAAAAATAATCCACATTTTGCAAACAAGTTTTATTATTTATTTATAAGAGGGAAATGTTTGAAAAAATATTAGTATTTTGCTAAATTTAATTTAGATAATGCTGGCTGAATATGAATTTTTTCCATGCAATTCAGTTGAAAAATTTAAAAAATCAAAATATCCAAAAGTACAGCGCAGCCCGGCCGAAGTGTAGAGCTACTTTAATGCATTTATATTGTTTCACTTTAGCATTTTTATTTATTGGTTTCATTAATTTTATCCCTCGGAGTTTCTAATTTTATTCGCTCAATCAATATTTTACTTTATGATCCAAGGAGCGAGTGTAAGGTGAACGTTGCTTGGGAGCACATATAATTGGACGTTGATTCGACACTCGATAACCCAACAGAACGGATACGCTTGTGCATTTTGCTCGGGGTACAAACGAAAAGTTGGAGGCGAAAGTTCTCGTTCCCTGACGATGGCACTGGAATAATATATGTGTACGTTAGGACGGGTGAAAACATTTTTTTCTGTCTTTGCTTTGGATTGAGAGCGATTGAATGGAAATCGTTCGGCATTGTGAACGAATAGCCGTGAAATTGATGACACAGATCACGCGATTGATCTAGGAACATCGGGAAGCGGGCGAAAAATGTGCGAGGCGGGAATGGGGAATAATCGAGTCACGTAATTATTTCTCAATTCTCAAAATGCAGTTTGAACCGAGTGATTTGAAAGGATCGCGTCTATCTGCTGTTGGGCAAATTTCATGCTAATTCTATGCAAATTGGCGCTCTCGACGCTGAAATGCAGCCACGCATAATTTTGAAATGATTTAGAATAATCCTGCGAGAGGTGTATGGAGAATGCGTAGTCAGAACACTAGATTTGTCGATTTTTTTCATTTTATTTGGGGGAATTTAGTGGACTTTTCGGTTTGATACATCGGAATAATCATTATTTTTATTAATGTATTTAAATTTTGAGAAATTTTAGGGAAACCAAACAATTTTTTGTTTTTATTTGTTTATTTTTGTTTAATTTTTGAAATTTCAATTTTTTGGTTCCATTTCCAACTATTCGAGATAAATTTTTCCGTCGGGGGTTCTTAATTTTTTATTTAAAATTTTTCAGTTTTATAGTTTATCAGTTTTTTAATTTTTCCCTTTTTAATTGAATTAGTAATTGAAATTTCTGTTTCGCAATCATGAGGATCCTTGACTTTTATATATGAAAATCAGCTCCAACATGAGTGCGAACACTTTTTTTGTTTTCTCGCCCTAGGGATTTTTGTAATCAGTATTGGCATCTCGATAAATCATTTTCTTTTTTCTAATTTTTTATTAATGAAGATGATTGACATCCGAACTAGTGTGTCAAGGACAGCATCCTTTTGAGCGCAGAGACACCTATTTTTATTCATTTTTGATGAAGCGAGGCTGCATTAGATATTCGTTTTGGATGGTGTTTTCGCCATCGATTGGATGCGGCGCACACGAAGATTGGGTTAGGTTGGCTCGAGCCATTCGGTGATTGGTCCAGCGCTCAAGCGCCCTTGTGACGTAATTGGCGATTAAAAACCACTTGAAATCTCAAACTTTCGACAATCAATAATTAAGTAAAAAGGTGAAAACGGCTTTTGGCACATTCTTCCAGATTCTTAAACTTGATCTACGGAATTCGTCCGACGTTCCATACAAAGAAAAACATCTTCGATCACTGCCAACACGCGCTCCATTGACTTTCATCAAACAAAAAACTTTTGAGTTCTATTCACTCCACAGCTGCAGCCCGTGTGGATAAAGGAAAAATAAAATAAACGAGTGCAAGCACGAGTGCTGAGGTACCATCGAGGTGACACTAGTGTATCACGTTCAATGTATTATGAGGGATCACCTTATGTGTTGGTCGCACTCGCCGTCTGGAGAGTCTATTGGGAAAAAAAATTTCATAACAAGCCACAGGCGTCGTAGCGCGACGAACCTGCCATCGAGAAATGTATATGCATTTCCCGTTGTAACCCACACGCCGGATTTATTGCGTAAATTTATATGCGAATAGATCGACAGGTTTGATATTCATATAATCGGAGATCCTTCGGGGTAATTTTTCAAATTGCGTAAAAACAAAATATGGAAACTTCAATTTTTTCACAGCAAAAGCGAATGTCTGAATTTCGCACACCTTTTGTAGACATTTTTCAGACACTAAAAAACGTCTGAATAAAATGAAAATCTGTCTGAATTTCAAACATGAATTGAGATGTTTAGAAACCTGTTCGGCTGAATTTCAGGCAAATTTTCATTTTATTCATTTTATTGTAACAAAGTTTTGACAAAATTAGTTGAAAAGACATCTTTTTTAATTTAATAAAATGAAATAAACAATGAATTATACATGATAGAAGGAAATGATGGGCAAAATAACCATTCGGAAGCATATTGTTAATTTATTAGCAGAAATAACTATACTATATGCAATACAAGGGCAATTGCTCACTTGTTCTCTGTTGTTATTTGCGAAATTTGTGAGGCAAATTTCCGTGGCATCAATCGCGTTTTTTTTACTGAGGAAGATGAGATCAATTGGAGTGCTTGAAGTTTGAATAAATAAAAAATCATATCTTCTGGTCTTTTGTACAAACAAAGGACGTGGATGAGTTGCTCGAAAATTAGCATTGCAATTGAATGCGAACGAGTTTCCTCTGCCATTCGAGATGAAGATATCTCAATGGTTTGAATTTTATTTTCATAATACAAGAGCCAAAGGACTCGCTCTGAAAAGCCGAGTGGCTCGTTCGCTTGCGCAATACTGCGGGGTGGAATAGATCTTTTGCGTGGACACGTGATATTATAATTAATGCCACTGCTGACATCTTAGACACGTGAGGATTTATTTCGTATTTTCGCAGTATTTATTCCTTCGGGTAATTGAATTTCAGCGCTGATGATTGGAGTTATATCATGGCCGTGACTATTCGCACCATTGCGTGAATCACTCGCGTACACTCCTACTACTCCTACACTCATACTACTGTGCGTGAAACACACAGTAGTATGAAACTTCAACGGCGTGAAACACACAGTAGTATGAAACTTCAACGGCGTGAAACACACGGTAGTATGAAACTTCAACTGCGTGAAATACACAGCAGTATGAAAATTCGGCTGCGTGAAACACACAAACTTCACGCATGCGTGGAGTGTATGGAGTGTACGGGAGTGATTCACGCAATGGTGCGAATAGTCACGGCCTTATATCATTTTATGGACATTTTTCAGTGACTTAACATCCTGTTGTTGCTCTCACCAGAGAAATTGTCGTTCAGCGCCAGAAAAATTATTGGAGATGCCATGATTTTTCTGGTGTTACACAATAATTTTTCCAAGTGTGCGGATTATGAATCGCTCGCAGAGCTCAGCACACGAATTTTTCTAGAAAATTGTTCTCCGCGTGAATTTTCATCCGCCATGAATTTTGAAAAATCGAGGGAGACCGGAGCGAGAGGTGGTACACTTGTGCAAATAAAACATGATTTTTTTCCTCGCCATCCGTCCGGCCGGGTAACGGATATCGGACTGGTTCCCATGCCATGATGGAATTTCTTTACTCTCCGTGCAGTGGTCTCTCTACCGTCGACCTCGCGTAACGGAAATTGTTACAAGTTCCCAGATGAATTCACGAACAAAATGTAAGAAACTGTAATAAAATTATTGTATTCAAAAATTCATGGTCTCGCACTCTTGTCGTATTGTTTTTCTACGAATGGATATTGCGATTACAGTTGTTGAGGGGTAAAGGTGAGCTTCGAGTGAAGTCCTTCTGAATTCTTCATGTGAAGAAAGGTGTCTACGGCAAGCCTTAAACCACAAATGGTGATTGCCGAGAATCAATTCACAACACTGCAAAGACAACGTGGTTGTCCGTCCGAATTTCACGTCAACTCCAAGTGCCCCCCATTTGTGCTGCTGTTCCTTCAATTGGTTGTAATCATTCTCATTGCAGAAAGCAATACGACCGATGAGAATCATTCGTCCCAATTTATCAGCTGTTCAATTTTCATATTACAATAAATGATTTTCTCATGTTTTAAGTCCTACGCTCACTGAATAAGACTTAAATCATAATTACGATTCAATTCCTTCTAGAACACACTTTGGAGTGTGAATTTCTGGAATTCAATGTTTGTTGATACTCTGGTAAAAGTGCGTGCCCACACTGTTATCAATTTTTAGTTAGTTCACACGGTAATTCAATTAATCTGTTGTTCATCTCATCAATATAATTCCGCGCTTAGAATATTGTCATCTCGTGTTATCAGCACCAAATTAAAAATTAAAACTTCATTTGGAATATTCAGTCACAGCTTCTTTTTATTCATATCAGAAATTTTGTGTTTGGATATTAATATTATTTGTTCAAAGTGAAAAAATCGATCATCATTTTCACTATATTGCAGTCAGTTTCTCCTATCCTTAACGTCAAAAGTGTGAGATAATCTCATAATTCTAGTAATTTAGTAATCGCAATATTAAGAAAGTAGAATTATTCCATTTTCCTCTGACCTAAATGATTTGGACAATTATGATTCGTTTATTCGTGTTTCATAGAATGGTATTCAATTCTCTTTTGCTTGTTAGGCGGGCTTCATGAAAATTCGACGCGAGACGATTGTACTCATGAAAACCACCTTGCTTTCTCCATTCGTTCGAGATATTGCCCATGTTTTTTTCCATTAATATAACAAAAATAATAAAAAATCCTTCGACAGGGATTTATTACGATATTGAGAAATGACCTGTAAAAATTCTCGACACAATCAATAAAATCCGCCATTTAAGGAATGAACAACAATTACCGATAAATGTTACGGTGGTTACAGAGACATAATGTCAGACCGCGACACATGTAGTGAGTAAAGAATGCGTGTGAACATACCAGTCAATTTATCCCTCTTTATTCAATTTTTTTTTATCGACAGTGTCCCCCCCTCAAAGTAATAGTTTTAAACCGACTCGTCGAGGCAGGGACCGTTTCACGCTCCGTTTACCGCGGGTCGAGCCGGGATACGCTCACAGAGAGGGGTATTCTATCGGAACTATCATTTTTTTCCCCTCTCTAACAAAGTAGTCAAAAGCATCGGGGAAAACATGCTCGTTTGCATCGTCTCCCTTTGTCGACGGACTTTCCGCGGAATTCACAAACGCCACGACCCTCGGATCATGCGTTCCGCTTAGATCAACACACGGACAGTGTGCACACATGGGCTTAGCGATACCGATACCGATGAAAAGTTGGCCAGAGCAATTAAGTGCGTTTCAGCCGTGCGCCGATGGGAAAGCGTTGCTCACGCGCAAACGAGACGAGAACACTCTGTTGCATATGGGTTTTTTTTCAACACTGCACGCATCAGAATCATCGCAGCGTGAAGGTATTATCGACGTTTAGGTGATGTTATTATTTTCTGAGGAATAGTTGGTAGAAAAATCGTCGATTGTAAATTACGAGTGATTTTTTTGGAGACAAAATTTTGAGTTTGATATGAAATAGAATTTTATTTGGTTTTGATGAGATGATTTTGCTGACAGCGAGAGAAAAAATATAGAATTGTGAATGAAATTGAGGAGAAAATTTCCAGAATATGAAAATTGATGAGTTTTTTCTTGTTTTTTTTTTGCTGAGTTTTGGATCACCTAATTTTACTCTAGACATTCTCATCGAGTGGCAAAAAATATTGAATGAAATTACTCGTCTCGGAAATTTCAATCTAAAATTTTCAACACTTGCATGAGCAATTAAAGTAGCTCTACCCTTCGGCCGGGCTACGCTGTATTTTTGAATATTTTCAGTTTTTAAATTTTTCAACTAAATTGCATGGAAATTTTTTTTTTTAATTCATACCCAGTCAGTACTATCTAAATTAAATTTCGCAAAATATTGATATTTTTTCAAACATTTCCCTCCTGTAAATAAATAATAAAACTTGTTTGCAAAACGGTGGATTATTTTTTATGAAGTGTCAAAAAAATTCTTGATTTTTTCACATCTACAACTACGATTACAATGGAAATGTTGATTTTTACATGAGACAATGGGTTAAATCCTATTATTAAACATTTCTTCTTTGAAAAACCAAAATGATAATTAAATTGAGAAAAAAATTAGAATTCCGAATCTAATCGAGTTTTCTGCATTTTTTGGCAATTTTCAATAATCTTTGAATTTACCGTAAGGGTAGAGCTACTTCAATTTCTTCCGAGTAATCCAAATATTTAAAAAAATAATGTCAATACTGAATAATGAATTTACAATTCCATTCTTAATAATGATAATTCAGTTTTGACGTTACCGTCCTGTTCAGTCAGTTATACGAGATTTTCGGAAAGCATAAAACGTGTCACACTGGAAGTAACGGGCATCAGTCGATACCGTACAACAATCTCGATCAGGAATGAACCCGAGTGAGGACAGTTGAGGCGATTTAACAGAGTGCGTTAAGGTCGGTGGCTTTATAAGATAGCTTCAACGAGAATTCGAACTGGTTGGCGATAAGTTTTTTTTCCACCGGGTTTTTGCGCGGGGACCGGTCGTGTGGTATTAACCCCAATGGGATCTCGCTCGGATGACCGATCCGATGCTATTAAATTGTTCCTTTCTACATCTCAATTCCCCCTTCACTCCACATTCAGACTAAAGCTCTGCTGTTAAAAATTTTCCACTGAAATTACAAGGAATTTTCGCATTGAAAATTCAGAATTATTTCAGGGAAATTGATGAAAAATCAGGAAAATTCACGTGGGTCAAGGGTCAGAGTGAAAGTCGGTTTTCGCCAAAATTGAATTTTTTAGCCGGGTGAACGTCGATTCCAACTATTTAAGCGACGGGCTATTCAGAACTCTCAAAAGTATGTGGAAAAAGTGAAAACAGAAAAAGTTTTTTTTTTCAGATTTTCAAAG
>NW_021680454.1:1070122-1088042 GCF_001412515.2 Diachasma alloeum | reverse complement strand
TCAAAAGTATGTGGAAAAAGTGAAAACTGAAAAAGTTTTTTTTTTCAGATTTTAAAAGTGTCAGATTTTCCGTTTTTCCCGGGGGAAAGTCGACTTTCGCCAAAATCGAATTTTTTAGCCGGGTGAACGTTGATTCCAACTATTTAAGCGACGGGCTATTCAGAACTCTCAAAAGTATGTGGAAAAAGTGAAAACTGAAAAAAAAAATTTTCACCCTGAGCCAAAGGGTCAGATCTTGGATTTTTTCAGGGGAAAAGTCGACTTTCGTCAAAATTGAATTTTTTAGCCGGGTGAACGTTGATTCCAACTATTTAAGCGACGGGCTATTCAGAACTCTCAAAAGTATGTGGAAAAAGTGAAAACAGAAAAAGTTTTTTTTTTCAGATTTTCAAAGGGTCAGATTTTCCGTTTTTCCCGGGGGAACGTCGACTTTCGAGTCGACGACGAAAATTTAACAGCTGATAAATTGGGACATGTGATTTTCATCGGTCGTAGTGCTTTTTGCAGTGTCGAATGTCGAATCTGACCGGAAAAATTGCATCAATACCGCACCCGATGGAAAATGTTCCTCGAAAACAGCCAATTCCCGTAAAAAAGACATAACCAGAATTCCCCAAATTGTCACTTATTTCAAGTTATTCATTTCACTCCGAATAACGCCGTTTTTTCACGTTGAATGAATATTTAAATGTTTATGAAGAGTAAAGAGAAAGAGACAGGGGAGACATGCAACCGTTAGCCGATTGAGGCGTCTCAACTGCCCAAGCATCGGCCGCCTCTGCTTGCCCACCTGGAATGTCCGGATTGAGAGACAAAAAAGCGGTCAGTGCGGATGAGAGCCCCTGATAATGTTACGCCATGGCGTTAAGTGTGTCAATAGGAGAACAAATGGCCGAATGCTCTGGGCAAACTGGGCCACTCGATATTCATCATTTCCATTGTTCTGCGACTCCTTTTTGACATCTTTCACATTCTCTCGACAATGACTTCTCAAGGATATACAAGTACTTTGGCTATTTTTTCTCCAGTGAAATCCATACCGATAAATATATATTCTGAAAATTATAGGTTTTATGTATGGAATTGGTCTGATTTATATATAAAAGTTACATAAAATATAAATCTTACATTCGAACAATATATTAAATTGGCCTAGATTATTCGTAAATGCTTTTCTAATTTTATTTTCGAGTATCAGAGCTTTCATTTGAGCCCCCTTTGACCCCGAGTTCCCGGAAATTTTACAATGATTTTATTATTAAAATTTGCAGGTCTGAATTCGAATCTCAACATTCAACCGTTAAAAACCAGTTTAAAAACCTAAAAAAAAAACTAGAAAGTTTACTTTTGGAAAAACATTGACGAAATAATTGAAAATTTGCAATTTTTTAAAATTATGAGCATTTTCCATAAATAATTTATAAACAATCAACTTTCCGTCGTAAAAATCATCTGTTCTGAATCGTAACAAATTTATTCATATTCAGAATTTTACCAGAAATCAAATTAACGCCTAAAAAAAAATTTCGAAGGGTTAAGCTCTGTCAATTATTTATTCATAAACAACTAATGATTGAAAAAATAATAATTTTGAACAAAATGTATTAATTATAATGGCGCTGAATATTCATGGTTTTCTTCAAATTTTTCTTATGCAATTTAATTGACAAATTTGACGATAGAAAATTACAAAAGACACTTGGATATCCTTAAGGGGTATTAAATTATTTTTTGCAGTGCCTCCACGTCAGATAATTTTTATTCATCTTTTCCCTCCGTGTGATAATTGAAGAAGAAAGTTATGTTCTGTAATGAGCCTAACTTTTCCGTTGACCACATGTCGACTCTAGAATGATCATTAGGGAATAATGAAGAAGAAGTGTCATTCCCATCAGCTCAATTCTGTGATTGTGAACAAGCCATCTGACGTGCAACAATTGGGAGAATCTCGCCCCAGGAAACGGTCGATAAGCCTCCAATCAATGAACTCAACTTTCAGCTGCTTGGAGAGATGAACAGGAGCAGCTCGAAATTACGAAAAGTACGAAAACATCGAATGCCGCGTGACTGGTTCAAACTTTGCAAGCAAGAGAGAGGAGAGGAGCAAGTGACCTTAAGATGGAGGCGAGTACTCCTTGCTCACCTATTATTACCGAGAGGCTGGCACACTGTCAGTGTGCAATACATTACCGTAGGGTTAGGAGAGCCCAAAGGTATGCGAAGCCACTTGGTGCATCGGGGCGAACTAAAGGTTACTGGGTTTCGACTTGCGCAAAGTCCACTTCCTTTCAATTCCACTGAAACATTTTCTGAAGGTACCGAACACCTGAGGTGTTCGGTACAGGTGTTCGATAATCCTGAGAGACCAAATTAGTTCTGCCGAAAAATTATGTTGTCCTGAAGAGATCTTTTGTCGTGTCCAATCAATTTACTTGAGGACAAGAAGAAAGCTTCCACCAAAACATGATAATTTTCGTAGTAGTGATTGTTCTCGTGAGACATTTATATGTCTTTCGGGTAAATACAATCGTTCTACAGGGAATTTTACTTCGCTCCCAGATTACGTTTCGAAACGTAATTTTTACGTCTTTTTTCTGGTAATTTTTATTGAATATTTCTTCCCGTGTACAATTTTCTTGCAGACAACTGTGTTATTGGCAAAACTAAATAATTTCGAGGGGACAATTTTTTTTTGGGAAAAAAATATTCTTTCCTCGTCAATGTATTCTTTCTGTGGTATAAACCTATGGAGTTCTCTCAGATCAAATGATTGTCGTGCAATAGATTATATTTTTTGCTGTCAACAGTTGGAATTCTTCTAGGGATATTTCTGATGATCACGACAAAAATTTAATTTTTGTGAAAGATATTAAATTTCCTTCTATCAAGTTGGTTAATTTCCCTCAAGTTAAGCTGTTCCACTCCACCAAATACTCTCACGTGGAATGACTTCTCACACTGATAATTGTCATCAATTTGAAAATGAAAAGATTGTGACCAGAATGGACTTAATCTTGGAAATTTATCTTCTCTCCAAGCGCAAAGACTTCAAAATTTTGTATCTCGCCAGGTTTTCAAATGAAAGAAAATGATCAAATTCGCAGTATACATAGATCATTGAAGAGTATTTTTGCGGAATTTTGACGGTCATTAGTTTTATTTTCAAAAATTTTGCAGGTTTCCGTCTCCGAGAATTCCTATCGCGTTTTCAATAGTCAGGGTCTTCAGAGCCCCTTCCTCCTCCATCTCCGACGCTTAAGCAAAATGTTTTACTGGTTTCGCGGAATCACTCCGCGCTTCCTGCTTCATACTGCGCCAGCAATCCAAGGTACGAGACCCGGTCTCGCTGCAGCGCTGCACGTACTACTATCAACACTGAAAGTATAGACCCCGAGGGATTTTAATGGTCAAGACGTGTCACCGAGAGATATGAAACCATTTCATGTTTCATAATTTTTGAATTATTGCTGGGATTAGGAATTATTAAGGAAGATGAATTAGCAGAACCTGGGAGGATTGAGGAAGACGAATTACGGAATTTAATGAAATATCTCTCCGAGGATTTAATAGCGACGATTACCTCAGGTTTATAAATTCAGTAAGCGAAATGTCGTAATTTAATTTTGGTACTTCTGACGCGGAAGCGAGTGCTTACGAGAGAAAATGCCGAAGAACTTTTTTTAAAGAGCCGGGAATTTACCGGCCGGAGGCAATGGCTTTTTCCAATTTTTTACATTGAATTTCGCGGGAATTGAAATTAAATTAAATCAGAGTTGTCACAGCGTTTACCCGTTAAACAACTATTCCCGAATAAATACCAGTTTTATTTGAATTTATTCATCGGGAATCCACCAACGCAAAGAAGCTTATAATATTCAAGAAAATGTTTATCGAGCAAACAAAATAATTCCCCAACAGGATTCGCTAAATTACCTTGTTTGTCTGTTGAAGAAAACTAACAGTAAAAAAAAGTATCTCAGCTAAATTTCTTTCAGCCCGGGGCTCTTGACTCATTCACTGTCATTAATTCTCGTTCGATCGTAATGACAGGGTCACGAAGTGCTCGAAAATTTCGAGGCAATTGTTGGCTCTAAAAAAAAAACAACAAACTGGTTTCGCGACACGAGACAGGAGAGCGGGAGAGGTTCTCCGGTATAACCCTGACACGCACAAAGAGGTTACACACAAAAGAAACGGAGCGACTACAAAGGAGCTGGAGAATTGTGAGAGGAGAAAAAAAGAAATCATTCTCTTTTTTTTTTGTTAATTTTTCTGTTTCGTCTCCGACGTATCTCAATTTCATTTTTACTCTTTTCACTCGGTTTAGCCGCTTGATTCCGGGGGAATGAGATTTATTCCGGGTGGGTATACAAGGCGCGAATGTTTACTTTCTACGAGACAATACGCGATATTCCTGGAGTCTTGCGTTGCTTTCACGATTGTTTGAAGCTTCTCATGCTCCTGACTTTTCCGTTCGGGAGGAAATGGTTTTAGTACTTTTAACGCCTTGGCCTTCTCTCACCTTGTTGGGATTATTAATCTCCTTTTTTACGGTGTTTGAAGCTCACATTCACCCGGAAAAAGGGGAAAAAGAGAATTTTTAGAATAATTTGATTTCGAAATGACGAGGGCCTTTATTTATCGTGCTGATGAGTTTACTACGTCAGTTTTAATGTGAAACAAGTGGAAAATTGCTCTTGTATTACACATAGTATAGTTATTTTTGCTAATAGATTAGCCATATATTCTATCATGTATAATTCATTATTTATTTCATTTTATTAAATTGAGTAAGATTTCTTTTCAACTAATTTTGTCAGATTTTCAACTTAGTTGAATGTTATCATCATCATTATTCTTATTATCCCTTTCTTCTGTACAACCGATTGTCTTTTTTCGAGCTGATAAAATGAGCCCGTCTCGCCCCGTCTCGACAGTAAATAATATTACATTACCCTCAGCACTTAAGAGGCGTAGGTACCCACAGGAAAGACGAGTGCACAGGAAGCCTATGGGGACCTGCGGTCGATAAGTCGAGTTTCACAATTTTTTTCCCCGTTTTTTTTTAAATTTATTTTAAAGACTCTTCCTATCGTGTTTACACCGGTAATTCTGCGGTTTCTCCCCTCCCTCGGGACACGATACGAACCAAAACCAGAGACATAGAGAAAAATGATCGGACGTTGCAAGCAACATTTCCACTGAAGTTTCACCGAATTTTCGCATTGAAAATTCATAATTTCATCGAGAAATCCGTGAGAACTGTAAATTCCAGTTGAATTATGAGGAAAATTAATGAAAAATGAAGAAAATTCCGAGGAATCTCTACTTGAACTCCAAATTACTCAGAATTTTCAGGGAATTCCTTCACAATTTCCTGGAAATTCACGGGAATTGGGCAGCGAATAATCATTTTCACGTAAAAATTCATGTAAATTGTAGAATTTCAATCTTCCTGCCGCTAAAAAAATGGGACTTCACCCGAATTTTCAGAGAAATTTGAAATTCCATTGACTTTTTCCCCTTAAATTGAACTCGACGTCTTTTTCTGGAAAATTCAACTAAAGTATTTAACCTGTGAAAGGATTTTTTTCCACATGATTGTCACAATATTTTCACTGAATATTCACTTCAATTTTCCATGCGGTTTTCAAACCCATCGTGGAACCACTTTCGCCCACTTTGGTGCACGCAATACAACGATATATATCACGATTTCGCTGGTTGAATGCATTTGATTGTAATAATGTGATTGGGAGGAGAAAGATGAGGGAATTAACGATAATCCAATTTCTTAACTTTCGTTTGAAGAAAATATTTAATCGTAAGGGAATTAGAGTCGAATTTAATTCTCCAGGCGAGTGGTGGAGAACGGGAGATATTTTTTAAAATTACAGTTGCAGGTCTGATGAGTTTATTTTTGCGATAAAAATTTTTCATTCACTTCTGATTTTTTTTACATCAAACAAAACTTGTTTCAGAATTTTTTTTTCAATGAACAACTGTCGGGACAATATTGGAAGTATCTCCTTTCAAATTTCACATTTTATTCATGAGAATCTCCAGTGACTTTTTCTACAGACTCAAAAGATTGATAGAAATATAATTTTTTGAAGATTGTCTCTTGGCCTTTGAACGCTTATGTGATGACACGTGAGTATTCAATTTAGTCCTCGAGGCCAGACACGATCATTAATTAATCAGCTTGGTGGCTTATTTATGGCTCGTTATAGCCAAGAAAAATCGAGGATTGGAGCCTTATGCAACGAAACTGGCTTTGCAACATTGATCGTTGACATCACTCCACGATCGATTTATCGGCTTTTCATGTTTTTCATCATTGGGGGGATCATCGCTGGTGATGCAGAATAAACATCACACAAAGTCCATAATTTCTGAATATAACTGCTGCAACGCGCAGGTAAACCCCATTTGCGAGGTGACTAATACTGGTGATGAAAATTATCCGGACGTTATTTCCTTTGTTGCATGTGGAAGTTTGGAAATATTAATTAATCAGGGATATGCAATCTGCGATTTAAATGATATTTTTGCTAGCAAATGGAAGCTTTGTTATTGTTCAAAATTAAGTTTTGAATTTTTTTGCGTTATATCGACTCGAAGTGAGTTTTTGAATGGATGGAATTGAATCTTTTTTTTTTCAAATGTAGGTATTGTTGAGCCCTATCGATCCCCATTAATTAAAATTTAATTCATCGATTAGTTTTTTAATTTTCGATTTTTTTTCGAAAATCGGTTGCCCCAGGGTAACTGAAAAAATATTCTGAATTGATTGAATGATGGCTTAAAAATTTTTTTTTGATGTCCTTTTGATCGAGTTCGAAGATGAAGGCGATAGCAATAATCGTTATTGGATTGGTTGTACAGGAGAAAGGGATAATAAGAATAATAATGATGATAACATTCAACTAAGTTGAAAATCTGACAAAATTAGTTGAAAATAAATCTTATTCAATTTAACAAAATGAAATAAACAATGAATTGTACATGATAGATAAAAATGATGTGCAAAATAACTACGCAATTCCCCACTCAAAATAACATGAAACGATAAATGACATGCAATAGAAGAAAAATATGTGAAAAATGTGTGAAAATATTGAAAAATCATTTGTCGCTCCAGCGATCTCAGTGACGTTACGTTCCAATAATTCCGGTATAAGCCTGGAGTGTATAATAATGAAGAAGTCAAGTGTAACCGTGGAATCGTGAACAATCCGTCTCGATATTTTTGTCTTCTGGGGTAATGCCTCGGCACGCCCCCTGGCAATCGATAGATATGGATAATCATATTTCATACCGAGGGAAAATTCATCGACCTGTTTATTTTTTCGCCAATTGCACGATGATAAGAGACACTCGACCTCGAGTTTCTCTCGAGTAAGAAAAATTCTGTAGTGAGATGAGGTGCTTTTGATTGAAGAAAAACTTTCTGTTCAAGTTGAAAAAGATAATGAGTATTCATCCTCATTTTTATTTAATTATAATCAACTATTGCAAATTAGTTATTAATTAAAATTAATTATTCTTTTCAATAAAATATTCTTCGGACTTCACAATTCCTCCTGAATATAAATTCTCCTTCTAAACTTGATTAAATTCATCTTTAAAACTAAACTTCAATATATATTCCAAAAACTTATCCTCAAAGTGCGTTCGTTCGAACGATTAAATGTAAATTTCCTACAATTCCAAGACGGTTTGAATTCCAAATCGCTAAATCCCCCAATCGATGCACCCGTAATGCCCCAATGGATAAAAAAAATACAAGACAAACAGATGCTCCATGGAAATTAGATTTTAGGTGGACCGTTAGAAGCAGCCGAGGAAATATTTAATGGAACGCGCGGGATAAATGCTCCGTGGCCGAGGAAAGGCGGCCACCTGCTTCCTCAATGCCCCCAGTACAAACTTCACTTAGCATCCGCATGTATTCATACATATCTCTTATTCCACACTTGCAATTCACGGTCATGGATACGTGTGTATGCAAATAACAATTTGTAAGATGAATTTGTGGTATTTAGGTTGCCAGGGGAGATAAGTAGTTGAGACGAGATCGCGGAGTGAATTTTCCGGGGAATGGGCCGGCGGGGTGAGGTGATCAGCCGTGAAACACCGCCACGGTACTATTCGCAAGGTGAGCATTGTAATTGGAAAATCTGGTGGACCGGAACACACTCCAAAATCCGTTTTTTCCGCTTCCTAGGAACCGGCGGAGGTCCTAGTGGAGGAGAACGATGAAATTTTTGATTCGTTAATTCTACGTTCAGAGGGATACGGATAAGTTGGCAGAGTCGTTTTATCAGCGATAGTAACAATTTTTTGGAACAATAGCTAGCTTTGGGACAAGAATTTTAGTTCAAATGGTTGGCCCTAGATTTTTTCTGATTTTTAATTTTATTCGGTTTATTTGGTATTGTTTAAAATTTTCGTCTGAATTTTACGTGCTAAATCCTGGAAATTTTTATAGTGTTTAATTTCCATTGTAATTTCGGGCAATTTTGTCTTTGAAAAATCAAATATTCCATTGATTTTCTGTTCAAATGATCTGGAATTCAATAAAATACTTGATTTTTCAGTTAAATTATTCTGTGAAAATTCAGAAAAATGAGGAAAATTCAGGAAAATTTTTGTCATTTTATTTCTAAATATTCATGTTCCATTGAAAATTCAATGGAGTTGTGAAATTTTCATCTCACTCCCGCTGAAAATAAAATATCATGAATTCTTCAAAATCCAATTGAATTTTGGATTCATGAATTTCTTCTAATTTTACCTAAAACTGGAAATTTCATTATCATTTTCCGCTAAATCCGATTCAATGTCTCTCTCATGAGAATTATCATATTTTCCATGAAATTCCAAAAAATATCTAACAGTGTAATTTTCAACTTGATTTTTTTGGTTGAAGCAAAACTTATTTGAGAAGAAATTAGCTCTGCCGAAAAATTATACGTTCCAGTGCATGAAATATGATATTCGATAGACATTAAACTCCCATGAAATTTCAACTGGAATTATTGATGAACGGAGCGTCACGTTACTTTCAAAATTGGAAAATATTGTCATTCCTCTCGCGACGAAGAGTCAATTTATTCAAAATCAAATGACCAATTCTCTCACATAAATATTCCGTCTGGAACCTATCGCCCGATTAAGAATCCTTTTAAATCCTTTTAAATGGAACGATAAAAGAAGACAATCAACGCATCGGAACACCGCGGACGATCAGCCTGGTCCATTCTGATTTAATTACATAAACTGGAATTTCGAAAATGTCCGTAAGGGACATTCCTCTGTGTATGGGTATCTATTAGGCTATTTAAATTTCCCTAATATCGAATCCATAAAAACTGTAAACTCCCAGCTGTAAGTTTCTTTCTCAACTATTTTCAGTTCTTTCCTAATCACGTACTTTTCGGATCGTTGCGACATCATCGACATTCATGCTCTGGGCTCTTTAAAGTCGTATGAATAAACTCCAGTTGAGTCGTTGAGTCTAACGAGGAAAAATTAATTCAAAAGCCCGAAAGCCCAAAAAATTATTCTTCAATTATTTTTATAACACGCCATTTTGGCCATGCAAAAACAAATTATTTATTACAAAAGGTAGAATAGATATTTTATTAATTTTTTCTGATTGTTCGAAATTTTTTCAAGACTTTAATTTTTTTTCCAACTTCGAGAAGTTCATTTTCTCCTAGGATTCCGTGTAATTTTTTTTACTTTGAAATTAATTATCAATAATTATCATCAACAATTAATTATCAAAAATAAACATGTAGAATATTTTTGTGTACATTTTAATCTTCAAAATTCAAGTTATGTTTATATTTTTCAACACAGTTAGACATTTTTTAAAAACTACAAATTAAAAAAAAAATTAAATTAAAAAAAATGGGAATTTGAATTCAATTTAAGATCAAATCGTTCACTGAATCTCTCATTCAAATTGGAAATTCAGGGAAATTGTTGCTTGAATTTTCAAAATTATTTACCAATTTTCATTATCATGTGGACCTAACAATTGCAATTCCATTGAATACTCCAGAATTCAACAGATTTTTCAAGAACAAAATACACAAAAATTTCGAGCGAATGCGCGATTTTTAAAAAAATCACGATTTTTTACTTGAAATTCCCGATTTCTCCTCCTCATCAAACTCAAATGACTGCACATAGACTAAACATGATCATACGACGCCCCGAAATTGAGGAAATGAAAGCTCCCGCAGGCTAAAATGCAGAATAGCCAACGTTTTCGTAATCCCCACTGGTGTTACCCCTTGCAAACGTAACATGAGAGCCTAAGTGGTTCAGGGAATAAAAGTTTAATGTACATTAAGAAAATCATCACTCAACTCTAATTTCAGTCACCTTTTCTCCCACCCCATAAAAATTCACTCTACGAAAATTATTCTCCTTCTCAAAATTGCGTAAGCGACTGAATTTTCCATAATAAAAAAAAAATACTGAGCGCGTCGTACTCACCTTCAAAAGAGAATATCTAATCCATCTGTGGTATCCAGAATTTCACTCACTCCAACAATTCAATTTTCATCACTCCAGTGTTAAAATAATTTCCATTCAATTTAATCTCATTTATGATTGAGCATAATCACGTTTAGTGTGCACACAACAGTATTCACGTGTTGCAGCTCTCATTTCACCTTTCACAGTAAATAATGAAGCACTCCTTAACTCTTTGTTTACAAATAAATGAACTGTTAAACCGAGATTAATGTAAAGCGTACGGGCACTGTGATAAAAACTAAAGGTAATCGCGGGAGACCTTTCTCTTTTTCTCGATATTTCTGTTTTTGTTATAATCGCTGTTTTTTTTTAATTTTTTGTTTCAATTGGCATGCGAAGGGGCACCGTGAACCGCCCGAGTCGAGTGCCACCGACGAAGTGAGAGGCCTAGTCGCACTCGTGAGTGAACCAGTGACGTCACCGGTGGACTCCTCTCCTTTACCATTCCAATGAGGAATACGAGAAAGGTGGCTTCCCCACTACCTTTTTTCCTTCGCTGCTCCCTTTAGGATTATTCCTTTAGCTTTATTTTCAGCGAAATATTTTGGCTTGTGTTCAGCATCTGTCGCTCAGGGTTCAGCAATTGAATCCGGGTTTAGATGCGATTTGGGCAGGTTTTTGGAAAGTGTTAGGAGAATATTGAAATTTAGATGCACGCAGAAAACTTGTTTATTTGAATTAAGTAAAGTTTATTAGGGTGGAATGAATTATTTATTTGAATCTAATGGAGGATTTATTTAATTTAATTCATTTGGCAATTTATTTAATTTATTTCAAATGAAGGCTATTCAATTCAAATGAGTATTTTTTTTTTGGGGGTGCGATTTAAGGGCGAAAAAGACATGAAATTGGAGTTTTCACTGAAAATTTAATGAAATTTCATATTTTTTAGATGAGGATTGCTCTACTTATTTGAATTTTAAATGAAATCTTGAATATTCAGTGCCTAATTATGATTATTTTTCAATTAATTCAAAATTCAAGAATGGATTTACTGGAGTTTTTCTGATTTCTACTGATTGTTCCATAAAATTATGAATTTTCAATGAGAAAATTCCTTAAAATTTCAGTGGAACTAAAATGTGATCAGAATTTCCAAGAAGTGTTCCGGAAATTTCAACCAAAATTTTTCAGATTTGACATTGAATTCGATTTAAGGAAGAAAAATCATAAAATCTCATTTTTCACTGAAAATTTAACGAAATTCCAAATTTTCTAGATGAGAATTCTTTAACTCATTTAAATTTTCAATTAAATCATGACTTAATTGCAAATTCAAGAGTATATTCACCGAAATTCCCCTGATCTCTACTAATTTCCAGGAAATAATTGAGCTGAAATTGAGTTCTCATTGCTTTATCCATAAAATTCTGCATTCCTAATCACAAAATTCTTTGAAATTCCAGTAGAACTGCAACTCCTCCATAAATTTCAACCAAACAATCTAAACAGCATATAATTTTTCTAAAAAAGGAGGCATTGCATACTTTTCTTCAATTATCTCTCACAATGAAAATTAAAATTTCGAGATTCTTCTCATTTCAATTGGAATGCGTGTATTATTCAATTTAATTTAATTTATTAGTTATAATCAATTTAATGTCATTTATTTAATTCTTCAATTTAATTCCTAACATCGCGATTGCACCTCTTGGACCTAAAACTCCCCGGAAATTTAAACCGAACAATTTAACCAGAATAACCTTTTTCTAAAAAAAAAGGCATTGCATATTTCCCTTCAATTAATTTATAATGTCGCGATTGCACGTCTTGGACCTAAAACTCCCCGGAAATTTAAACCAAACAATTTAACCAGTACAACCTTTTCCCAAAAAAGGCATTGCATATTTTCCTTCAATTACTCGTTGCAATGAATACTTGAAATTTCATGATTCCCCGCATTTGTATTGGAATGCATTTTTCATTCAATTAATTTATAATGTCGCGATTGCACGTCTTGGTTCACCTCGCGCAATATCCCAAGTTGTGTGAGGCACAGAACACTTTCACGCGGAGGCCGCACCAGTAAATATCATGGCCATATTTTCTATTCGCCTCCTCCTTCCTCCGTTCCTTTCGTTCTCCTCTGTACAAAACGTTTCGTTCGATCATTCCCCTGTACCACGACCTATCCATGATCCGAGGGATCATTGTTTCCCCGGTGGGGAATTTTTTTCGGATAAAAGTGTGGTTGTCGAGAGGAGAGAGAGCACGAAGTTGTCGGGGAGAATGGAAAAGTTTAAAGTAACCGAAACAAGGTGGAGTAAATGGGAACCAGTCCCCCCCTGCATTCCACATTTCGGGACAACTGCGGCATTCACATGACGGGTAAACAGCGGCCAAGTGTGTGCTCTGAATAATACTGAGCGCGACCTCCCAACTGTGCCGGCGAGGGTTCACGTAGTTCTTGGGAATATGAGCGTTATTACCCACCTGTATGCGCCTGACTCTGAGGTAACACGTCGAGACTAGATTCTGGAGGGAGTTCTGAATACGGTTTTTATGGTTCTAATATTTTTTTTTCAGTGAAATGCTTTTTCACTTTTGTCGAGCGCCAGAGCTTTCATTTGACTCCCATTTGAGGCGAATTTCCCGACATTTTACAATGATTTTATTATTAAACTTTGCAGGTCTGGTTTTGAATCGCGATATTGAACCGTTAGATGGCATTTTAAAAATTTGAGAAAAAATTAGAAAGTTTATTTTGTGAGGAAGATTGATGAAATAATTGAAAAATTGTAATTTTTGAAAATTCCGAGTATTTTTTATAAATAATTTGTCAACAATCAATTTTTTTACCATAAAAATCATGAAATTGATTTCATGCCTGCAAAAATAAGCTTGCGGAAAGTTTAAGCAATTTTCGTTATTTATTTATCAACAACGAATGTTTAAAAAAATAATTCTATGCAAAATTTGAATGACGTTGAATATTCATTTTTTTCAAATTTTTTTCACGCAATTTAATTGTAATAAGACACTTGGATATCCTTAAGGGGAAAAAGCCAATGAAATTTTAAGGTTTTTTGAAAATTCAAGTCAAGTTCCAATTTTTTATGGGCAGGAAGATGGAAATTTCATTCTTTATATGAATTTTCAAGTGAAAATAAATATTTACTGCCAAATTCCCTGAAAATATAGACAAATCTGGAAAACACGGAAAGATTTCTCCGCAGTTACAGTTTCCACGGATTTTTCGACAAAATGATGAATTTTAAATCACAAAATTCCGTGAATTTTCCGTGGAAAATTTTTCACTGCTCTTTAAACCAAAAAAAATCTCAAAATTCCCTCTCACCTCGTCATTCACTCTCAAAATCAATTTTCCAAGCCCTAGAATTATAATATCGCAATTGTTTTTAACGAAAATGATTTTATTTTCTACCGTTTTACCGCTCAACCACATTTTACCCTCATCCTCGGAAAAATTTCTATAATGGTGAGAATTTGACATCCCCATCCGGAAGTGTAAATATCGCACGTGGAAGAAACTAAGAGCGCATCTTGTCTCATAGGTAACGTTAGAAGGGGGGAGGGCCCATGATCTTGCTGCGAGGGGGCCCTGTACACGCAGCGTAGACAACGGCGTGGGACTTATTCCCATAATTAAAATAGCGAGGAAGAATGCCAAAGGTATACCATTGACTTTTCAAATAAAAATACTAAAACAAAACATTAGAGAGAGACGGCTGGATGAGTAATTAACGATTTCTCTCCGCAATTAGGATTTTCACTGCTCTTGGACTTGAGTTATTTCCCAGCCGAACTGATAAGGCCCCCGTCCTCGCAGAATTGCAGAAACATTACCGTGATAAGGACAACGGAAGAGGAATCACGTACAAGAGAGTACCGTTGGGCCTCGCACTGTTTGTCGGGTGGGATTTGAACGAAATTATTGTGAGGGAGGAAAAATTTACGGGAATTTTGCGTGCGATTGCGCCGGGTAATTGCATGGGCGTCACACGTGATCATCGGCGGAGGTGAAACAAGGAAGAGGAGGAAATTCCGCTATGTTTATCCTATGAATCAGCGTTGGGAGATGCTAGTCGATCGTAGGTTGACTTCGTCTCTGTGACTGGCAACGTTAGGTTACTCGCCTCTTCTCATATCGCACCGTAATTTATGGAAATTTCATCGCTGGAAGAATTGATGCTATCGACTCAGTAAAACAAAGTTTTTCTTCAATTGTCCGCGAATGAATTACTCCAATTGAGTAATCGAATCTTTTTTTCAAATGTAGGTATTGCTGCGCTCTAGCGATCGCCATTGATTAAAATTTAATTCATCGATCAGTTTTTTTAATTTTCGAATTTCTTCGAAAATCGGTTGATCACGATAACTAAAAAAATGTTCTGAATTGATTGAATGATGGCTTAAAAAATTTGTTTGGATGTAAAAAAATTAGTTGAAAAGAAATCTTATTCAATTTAATAAAATGAAATAAACAATGAATTATAGTCACATTACTAATTTATTAGCAGAAATAACTATACTATATGAAATGCAAGAGCAATTTCCCACTCGTTTGATTTAAATGTGAAAATAATTTTAAATTCTCAATTGTAATTAAACTTTTTTCATTCTTCTTTTCCTTTCTCATTTCCCGACGGTGGAGCGATTTATTTATGAACTCGCAACCTGCGACTTTGTCATGCTAATTTACACATAATTTAAACGAGTCGTTTGGAGAAAATAATGAAGTATCGCTTACTCTCCTGAGACATAGGTGTGTCACCGGTAAAGTACTGTCGAACATTATCGCTTTACGAGCGTAATGGAACGTTTCGATACGGGACAATGAAGCGTTCTTCCGCTCGATCCTTCGCGCAATTGAAGAGAAAGGAGAAAAGTCTTTTCATTTCACTACTGATATCATGCGAGTGTTTAATATTTTTTACTGTTAGGAATTTTGATTGAAAAAATCATTTAAATGGGGATGTGATGGCTTCGAAACTTTCAAGAATGTTTTAATTAGCAGAAAAAAATTATTTGACGTAAAAATAACTAAAGAAAGAATAATTAAATTAGGAAATAGTTGAGCGCAGCCGAAACCCTTAATTTCTGGACGATTGGGTCGTATTTTTTTCATTTATTAAAGGTCGATCAATAAAAAAAATAATTGATCACACGATTATACGCGAGTAATATTATTGAAAGGTGAAATAATCAGTAGAATTTTCCGTGGAATTCCATGCGTGAATATTATGATAAAAGAAGAAAAATGGTGCTGAGGGCATCCACACAGTTAAGAAGTCAAAATTGGCAAGGAAAATTATGGACTTAATCATTTTAAAAGAGAATAATAGAAGAAAAACAAAAACTAGATAAATAAAAATTGAAAAATTCGTGGAAGAAATAAGAATAATATCAAATTGTCTCTCTCCATTATGGAAGAATCGTCGATCATACTAACTTCACGCATAACGGCTAATCCCCATTGGCTGCTATGAACATGAATGCTGTCTTCTTCAATTTAATCTCAAACGGCTGACTAGACGCGGAACGCCTATTCGCACGGAATCACGTGCGCACTATTGACTTCGGGCATAAGAAGAGACTACAAAACGCCGCCGTGTGTTTTCCTTCCCGTGCGCCTGATCCACATTGTTCGGAACGGAAAAAAAAATGAAAAAAGGTGGGTGAAAGAGATTAACGGGATTATCTTATAAAGCCCGTTGGCCAACCTACGCACGTGAATCGATGGATTCAGGGTTTTTTTCAACCCAAGTGTCGCAAAAGTTTCCTACGCAGCGCCAAATGCAGAAATGTCGTTGAACCATTCTCCTCTGGAGTAACAAAAAGGAGAGGAAAACAAGAAGATGAAAAATGTGTAGCTTGATGTTGTGCAATGGATTGATAAACAAAATTAATGAAGAGAGAATGGGGAGAATCAATCTGAAATCGACACACAAATGTTGATTTTAGCTTCAACTTCACGAATAAATAAAATGCTTCAGCTTTAGTATTTTTTCCGTGAAGATTTATAAAATTTTTTTATAAAATCCGTACATAAAATATTATAGCTTCACGTTTCATGACATTCTGCACAGCGGGAGAAAAAAATTGTCCCCCTGAAGAGATCTTTTGTCGTGTTGAATCAGTTTACTTGCGGACAAAAAGAAAGTTTCCACCAAAACATGATAATTTTCGCAGTAGTAATTGTTCTCGTGAGATATTTATGTCTTTCGGGTGAATACATTCGTTCTACAGAGAATTTTCCTTCTATCAAGTTGGTTAATTTCCCTCCAGTAAATCCGTTCCACTCCATCAAATATTCTCACGCGGAACACATTGCAAACGATTACAAAGCTTCCATTCGGAAGCCAAATCGAGACCGCTCAATGGAAATGCCCAGCGAATTAAATCCAATAAAACCCAATTTAAACGTGATTCCACCCATAACTTTCTATTTGTAACACGATTGCGATACAATTTCACTCGAATCACCAGTGCAAGGCGGTCCTCATGCCCGTCTGCGTGATGAGATGCATCAACTTCCCCTTTCCCTTGAGTTTCAAATAAAATGAAGGTGAATGCAGGTAAAGTGTGGCAAGAGGGGAAGAAGGACTTCCGGGTTCGCTGGGACGGCGGCTGTGAGACGATACTGCTCACGCGATTCACGCGGTATGAGTGATAATTAAGAGACATCAGGATACGAAGATTGTTAATTTCCTCTTAACCCTTAAAACGCGAAAATTTAAGGGTCAATCAACGAGCAATGGAGAGCATTGCCGTTAACCAAAAAAAAAATGCATCCCTTTTCCATTCGTAATTAAAATTCAATTCCTGATCTTACGCAATGAACCGGATTGAATCTATGTTCCAGAGGGCGGCCTAAGGCGGCGGGTTATCTCCACCGATCAGCTCTACCGGACCTCGTCGTTACCAACTGATGGTAATAAGCATCGACATGTGGCTTCGTTGGAAAAAACGGGAAGGATTCTACCGCGAAATGATGAATGATCTACAGAGAGTCACTGGAGCCGACGTGATCAATCACCTCATTTACTTGTGAGAAGTTTTCTTTTCTTCATTCAAATTTCAAATATATTAAGTTACATTCCGAGACAATACTACCTTAAAGTTAGTCCCTATGGATTTCTGGAAATAAATTCCAAACGACTTAATTTCTTTGATTAGTTATTATATTGTAATATATAATAATATAATATTATATCTCTCTATATAAATGGAAAATAAAGCGGAAAATTCAGGGGACGCTGGGTGCCTATACGGGGGTTCCTATATGGGGGGAATATCGATATTTATGGAGACTTACTATATTAGGGGGTGCTCATATGGAAGATGTTTATGGGTACGGTCACACCGCTGCGGTGCATACGGACGGGGGGGAGCGAGCGAA
>NW_021680454.1:1059060-1069031 GCF_001412515.2 Diachasma alloeum | reverse complement strand
AGCGAGCAGGGGGCAAAGCCCCCTAGTTATGTAATATTATGTTATATTATTACATATAATATAATAATGTAATATAATATAATTTAATTAAGACCCGGTTGCACCAAGCCCTGTTGTCCAAATAAATCCGAGGGTAAAATTTATCCTCGGGGTTAATTATATCGTAGGGGTGATAATTTTTCAATATTTGACCCGACGAATAATTTTTTATTTATCCTGTAGCCTCCTTTGAATTGATACTGATTTAAACTTGGGATTAAATTTAATTTTTTGTTCCTGGAATAAATTTGAGATAATCGCCGGGGAAAATAATCTATCGAACATCTAAATTTACTTTTTTTCTTATCTGATGTTTTCGTTATTTGGAGCTGGTGCAACCGGGCCATAGTATAATATATCA
The DNA here is from genome assembly GCF_001412515.2 of Diachasma alloeum. NCBI lineage: Eukaryota > Metazoa > Arthropoda > Insecta > Hymenoptera > Braconidae > Diachasma > Diachasma alloeum. Next base: position 1,068,631 of record NW_021680454.1, on the reverse strand, counting down.
TATAATTATATTGTTATTTATTATTTATTGTTTTCAATAGCGGGGGCCCCAACTCAGCATCAAACTGCATTCTCTCCTCCTTCTCTCACTCTCTCAATTGAATTTCGAAATCGAAAAATTCTTTTTTAGGTGCAGTCTAGTATCCGGAACTACAAGATATATTTCCGTTATGTCAACGTGGGCATCGGTGCAGCCCACGCGGTTTAATTCACTCGTCCACCTAATGTGCAATGAAGGCATTCAGTTCGTTCACTATTTTACACGTAGGTTGTGTCAAATCTCACACTGGGATAGGCGCTATAATTTCTTTGTTCGGGGATGTGGAAGAAGGCTGGAGGGGCTTTGGAGCGTTGAGTGCGCGTGAGGCATTGAATCGACTGGCGCCAGTACAGTGAATAACCAGAGAATCGTCGGCTAATATGATTTCATGCCCGTTCTCCGATCCTCCTCGCGTCATTCAGATTTGGTTAACAGGCAGTCTAGGGGTGTTCGGAATGGGTAATTGTTCATCACCGCAAACGCAATCCATTTTTACCATTTTTATGTGGAAATATTTTATCGGCAGGCCATGCGATATACAGGGGAGGTTGGGGTAAAACGGACACTTTTGACTTCTTTTTAAATGTTAACGAGGAGTTGAAATGTTGATAAAATTTAATAATTTTTTTTCAATACAAAGAACAATTATTTCCCTTTGTGACGAGCCTAAACTGAGCTCAATTGATAAATTTGTTTCTGACTTATGAATAATTTTTGAAAAGTCTAAAGTCTCCATTTTACCCCACCCTCCCCTATAATTATTATTATTGTTCATACAGCGCGTAAAAAAACCGGGTAAAGTATCTTTCATTACAGATCAAGAATAGCGAGAATGATTTTACGTTTTATATAATAGCCGGAATGATAATTAAATGAATTAGGATAGTTCGTACACTGTTCAAAAATTTTGTCTGAATTTCCGGTTCCAAATCCCGGAAATTATTATCGTATTCAATTTTCACTGAAATTTCAGGATTTTCCGTTCGAACGATCTGAAAATCAATAAAAAACTCGATTTTTCAGGTCAACTATTAGGTGACAATTAATAAAAATCAGGGGAAAATGGAAATTTCAAGTCACTCTCATGACAATTACTTCATATCTTCCATGAAATTTCAAAAAAAAATCCAACAGTGTAACCTCTGTACTACAGAATATTCACAGCAAAATTCGAATTACGTTTGAATTCACAAAGCTGCTACGTGAATCAAAAGTTACTCATATAACACAGTGTGAAATTACGTAGCACTTGCTAATTATACAACCACGATTCCCAAATTTCCGTTGAACCAATGCAGGACCTCAATTTTACACACAGAGTTCGTAAATTTACACGAAAAGAAGACTGTAACTGCCCCGGGTATGAAGTGGTACGGTGAATTTAGTATAGGTCCGTGTGGTAGATAGGATTTACCACAGAAAAATGTAAATTCACAATTTTATTGTTGGATAAACGCAAGGTCAGTCAAAAAAATTGAGAGAATCACAAACGTTTTATGAAATTTCAAAGACCTACAAATGTATTCCGTTCCACGATTGCTTGGCTTGTTCGGTAATTGTTCTCCGACTTTTTCTCCCCGCACTGTACTTCGATGAAAACGAATGAATCACTCCAGTTTTTCCCCATTCTGTGAATTTCAAAATAAAAGAGCGGAACAATACAGCATTCACTGGATTCCCGCACATGTACCCACCATATTTGTCGCGTGTTTAAATACAAACAGTGAAACATTCGAGTTTAATCAAATTTCCGGAATATTTCCAGATAAATGAAGAAAATCAACAGAATATTGAATGCAAACTGCGGATGGGAATGGGATTTCTCCTTTAACTATGCCCATCCTCAATGCTAATGGAATTTCGTCGCACAAGATCTGCCCATTCCGAGCTGTTTGGAAGTATTTTCACATAAAATTGTATTCCCCTGTCTGTGATGCTGATACAGAACACTCTGTGGAATGCTCCAATTATGGAAAATCTTGGGGCTTATCGAGACGGCAAAAAATTATTGTCAGCTATTGTTGACTCGAAGCAATTGATGAATTCTTCCTGCTCAGATTTTTACTCATGAATCTTGTTAATACACTCAATCTCTTTCATTTTAATTTTTCACGGCTTCAGTTCGCAGGGAAAAGATGAAGAATTATGGAGAGTCCATGCACTGTTAGAAAAAAAATTAAATTTCATGGACAGCTGACTACTTATTTTCGGGACAGTGACACTGAATGCGATTTAGAGGAAAAAGTAATGAAATTTCGGGTTTCACTGACAATTCAGTAAAATTCCAGAATTTTGAACAGCATAAAGACGAGAATTCCTTAATTTATTTGAATTTCCAATCTAATATGAATTTTCAGTGTCAAATGATTTTGAATTTTCAGTGAAATCTGAAATTTCATATTTTTTTTTTCTCTCTAAATCGCATTCAGTGTGACTATCCTGAAAATTCCTCTATTAAATCCTATATTAAATAATCGCTGAAACATTTTTGGTCAGCAATCTATTTCGTCAAGCCTATACAAGACTTGAGAAAATTTCAGGTTTATCTTAGTTTATGAATAACAAATACTGATTTATATATAATTAAAAATATATAATATCATGATAATATTAATAATAATAATAATAATAATAATAATAATAATAATAATAATAACATTTATATATTATATATATAATGTATTATTATTTTAAATACTTTAGATATAATTAAGTACTTTTTATTCATAAACAAAGATAAATTTGATATATTCCGAAGTCTAGCATAGCCTTGGCCAAAGAGATTGCTGACCGAAAACATTTCACCCATTTTTTAATAGAGGATTAACATGAAAATTGGTGGACATGAAATTGAAAACTTACATTTTCACACTTGGAAAACACTTACACCTGATTTCATAAATAACGTGAATTATTCGACGTAAAAATTTTTAAAGATCATTTTCTCAAAATTTAACATTTCGGAATTAACTTCTTTTTAATAAATAAATGAAAAAATACATAATGATCAATTTCTCGGTTTCTATTCATTTTCAGGGAAAGCTGGAACTCAAATTTACAGTTTTCTGTGATTTTTCCCCGAAATTTCGAATTTTCAATGACGAAATTCCTTGAAATTTCAGTGGTAATTAAATTTAAAAAAAAAATTCCAAAAAGTGCACCGGAATTTCCAGACGAAAATTGTTAACAGCGCATATTGCGTGATAAACGCATCAACTGGTTGAAATGTTTGCCCTCGCAATCAATGCTGAGGAAATACCGTCAAGTGACGGTTTTTCTGTTCTCAACTGGCCATTATTGCACTCGTCGTTGTCCTCCTCACTCGACTGATATGTTTGCACTGAGAAAATCCATACTACAGTTCACTAGACACTGATTCCAATGCCTTCTGCATTATGTACGTACAACTGGCCTTTGAAACTCCAGTGGGGATGGGTTATTCAACCAACTTCAACGGCTAACAAACTCGGCAGAGGTTTGAGTTTTAGTAGAAACGATCGGTTTGCGGAAGTACCGATATAACTAACCCAATCGACACCTGACCAATCCTTTGGGGAGAATCCTTGCAAGTTTAACTTTCGGGGAAAGTTTATAGTTCAGGGGCATGGCCGGAGCGCGATAAAACCGATCTGGGTTATCACTTTTATCCTATTCTTGGGGGAATTGGGTGTATTGAGGCAGTTGGGAATATCTCATTATTATAATTGATTCAGGTATTCGTGGCGAGGTGGGCGTGTAGGTGAGACGGAGGGGAATCTATTGTTCTCCCGCAGACAACCAATCGCTCAACAAAAAAAAACGAGTTTTCAATTCTTAAAGTATTCAAAAGTATCGTCTATTTCGAAGACTTGTTCTTCAAAATATTTTTAAAATATTTTTTCTATTTTTTTTATCCATAATTCAAGTCTTTGCTCATTTCTCTAATTAATAAATAGAAAAAAAATAACAAAATGAATTTAAAAAATTAAATTCCCCGGTAATTATCTTCCGATGTAATCATAAAAGTCCACATGTATCACTGGAATTTACGGTATTTCACAATTAAATACTATAAAAATCCGTTGTCGTCAGAAGTCTACTGGAATTTAATGACTCGTATTTCTGGCAATAAAACACAACAAATTTTTTTCTCTTTTAATATCTAAACCATTTTATTGATTTCATAGCTTTGCTATCAATTTTTTACGAGCATTTTGGACAAAAAATGGAATCTGTCCGCCCTGGAACCGCCGATGTCCACAATATTGTCAATAAAAAAAAATTGAAGACCATATAAAACTCTCGTTCAGGTGTTATAAACAGCGATAAATTTTGCTTTTGCCGGTGGTGAGTGGCGGATAACTGAGGGCTTTGGAGCCCCTTGAACACCGTTTGAGGAGGTTGAACCGAGAGGTGAGGGCGTGAGGTAGGCAGGAGACGAGGGTGTAGTACCTGAGGGAATAACCTGACGATTAGTCTCTGTGAACTGCTTTGAGAATCCACCGAGTTAACCGCAGATCGCACCAAACCCAGTTTGTGAATTCGGGGTGTGATGCCTCGCTGTGTGCCTTTTCCTCCCCCACTCCTCTCTCGCCGACTTAATTTTCCATTACAGAACTCAATTAAATCCATGAAAGTTTGTCGGGACAGATTTTTCATGGCAGTCTCTAAACTTCGACTGACGAGTTTTAATCAGTAGTTTTTTTCAAATAAATCTACTCTGTCAATTAGGGAAGAACGAAAGTTCTGTGGTGAGGGAATAACGAGTCTCAATGCTTCTGGGGTCTTACTGATTAGATTGATAGATAAAAAATAATTTTATTGAGGTGTTTTTCTTGGAATGGGGACGCCATAAAAATGGCTTATTTTAATTAAATAAGCTTCGGTTGAATTGAGAAATGCTCGGTGGGAATCAAATGAACGGTTTATTCAATGAAAATAAAGTTTATTACATTCAAGTAGACTTTTTTTTCGGTGCAGTGTATACTTGAATCAATTTTTCGAAGGAATTTTTTCATTGAAAATTCATAATTTGATGGGAAAATCCGTGGTAACTGTAAATTTCTGTTTAATTATTTCGAGAAAGTTGATGAAAAATGAGGAAAATGAGGAAGATCATTTTCTGGAAACTCCATCTAAATTTTTTCAACGGTGTACACTCTTACAAATTTAATTTAATTTGAATTCTATTCTTTCCAAACCTAATATAATAATCTCCCTTAATTACATTCACGCCGATGACACAACACAAGTTGCGTCCACCTAGAATATAAACACTAAACCAAAATTGAAAAGGTCCCTCAGTCACACACGGAGTAGCGCTACAACTTTCGAAACATCGCTGCTCAGTCTAATCCCACTCGCCGCAATCCAACTACCACTGAATCACGAAACAACTGACCTAGAAATTATTCCAAAATCGTCTGAATGGTACACTGAGCACAAACAAAACCATCATCTCCGCCCATCTCCACTTCACTAAAACACGGAAAAACATTTCATAAACCACACGGAGAACCCTCGAAACCTCATCAACTCCCCAAATCCGCGTGCCACCGAAATCCCGGAAATTCAGAGTTCAAAATTGCAAAAAAATATTTAAAAAATGGAAGGACATTAAGGGGAGACCATTATAACTTTTTAAAAGTGGCAGGCGATTGGAGTGAGATTTTTCATGCATTGAAGATCGATTATATGTGTCTAAAAACGAATAATTAGTGAAAATTAAAAATGTTAATTGTTCGTTTGCTCCGTGACGCACTTAAAACGATAAAAATACACCCAGACCCACATATCATCCTTATTCTGACCCTTGTAACCTTTTATCTGACCCTCGTCACCCTTATTATACTCCTCGTGACCCTTAATTTGGTCTTTGTGACCCTTATACTGACCCTCATGACCCTGATTCTGACTCGTGACCCTTATTCTGACCATCATGACCCTTAATCTGACCCTCGGGACCTTTATTCTGACCCTGATGACCCTTATTCTGACCCTTATGAGCCTTATGGCCCTTATTTTAACCCTCATGACCATTATTTCAACCCTTGTGATCCTTAATTTCTCAATACCAAATTTTCATCACCTCAAGTCCATTTGGAATTTTATAATACAGAGAGATAATCGATCTTCAATGTATGAGCAATCTCATAGTCTCCCCTTAAACAGTAAAAAATAACCGCAAACATAAAGTTCCATAAAGACCTGTGTAACGAGTCCTCGAATGCCAAGGTGTTGTGGTTGCTTGCGTAAGAGCCTGACGTGTCAGAAAAAACACGAGACCCATTTTAAAAAAACAGGTATTCTAGAGACTCCTGCGATTACGAGCTCTGGAGGGTACGATTTATTCGAATAATGCGAACGTCGCCTGGAGGCTGCGCCGTGTATAGCACCACACGGAGTCCCGAAATTCCAGCGCACCTATACGAAACTATTCGGGCATGGTTGTGACCTCACAAGAGCCTCCAAGGAGTGGCCCGAGACAAGACAATATAATTTTCCCTCGGAATTATATTCAAATAGCGAATGAAAGTATCTCTCACACTCGCCTTAATCCAGAGCTGGGTAAAGTGATGTCTGAATAACTAATTGAAATATTCATGACCAATTGTTATTCCGAAGACGTCGGGTGAGAGATATGAAATAGTATTTGTATAGTTCAATTCAATGAGAGATGTACCGTTGGCTCACACCCTGGCAGCGTCACGGCAACTTTTACTCTGGATATGCGGGACGTTTTCCCGTGGATTCAAGGTAATTTTGGATAATTATTTTTCAAATATTTTTTTTGTTGATTTGAGGGAGAGAACTAATCAAATTTTAAAGGAATTCCCGGGAAATTGAAGGGAATTTCGCAGGGAATATTCATTTTCACTTGAAAAGTCATTTAAATTGTGGAATTTCCGTTTTCCTTCCGCGAAAAATTGGGATTTTTGGAGAAACTTGAAACTCTATTGACTTTTTCTCTTTAAGTCGAATTCAAGTTTTTTTTTTGAAAATTCATCAAAATTTTTTCAACAGTGAATACCAAGTAAATAAAACACTTGAAAAATAAACCATTTTAGTCCATAAATTTTCTATTTTATGAATTAATCCAAACAAATCTCTAAAAATCTTGGTAAAAATCGATTAAAAAAAAATAGGACTAAATTTGTTCAAATTCAAATTTTGGATTTTGAAATTCAATTCATAAATTAATTCTTCGAATTTCCAATTATTTTCCAAGTATTTTTTAAATCGAATTGAAAAAGAGAACCAATCAAACAGTCTGCACAATCTTGCGCTTCCATCGCACGTAGAGTGTTGTAAACAATTAGTTGGGGTATTACCCGAACGTCAGAAGTGGACAATTGTCCAGGGCCATTACCAAAGTTGTAAAACTCTACCTGAGTTACAATGGAGTTTTATAATTCTGGGTGTTAATGGGAGGGCTGGAGAGAGGGTTTAAACCAACAACAATTGAACAGCTGGAAATTTCTCAATGCATTGAACACACAAACTGAGTTTTCATTAGTGTTTTGGGGAGGTTAACTAGAATTCCAGGAACAATGAGGTGGGGAGAATTTGCAAACTGGTCTGTGGCGGTACCTAATACCTAACGGAATAAACTCCGTTTGCACACGAGCCGATGACAAAGAGAATTTTAGGGGCATTCGTACAATTCGTCGTTATGTGGAACGTATTTACATGGGGGTGAGGGATATTTATTTTTGTTTTCGCTGTGAGAACGAGTGTCCTCAAGACGTCTTAATTTAAGACATTACCCTGACATTTCGAATGTCTCAAAGTAAGACATTCGGCAGACAGGACGTGCTCATAATGTCTCGGAATACGAGTCACAAAATTTAAGACATTTTTCCTGTGGAGATTAGTCAGTCATTACTCGTTAATCATATTGGCACTTTGGAAAGGCATCGATACCATTAAGAGATGAAATCACAATCGTGTCTAGTCATTAATGGCAGTGGCACCACCGAAAGACATTAATCCCATTAAGACGTGAAATCATAATGATGTACTAATGTCTCAACCTGGGAGACTAAAATCATTAATGGAAATGGGTCAAGAAGTAATTGTAAAACGCAGTGAATTTACTTTTACTTTTCTCTCTGCATTAACGGCATGAGGAAGAAACGGCTGTACTTTACAGACTGCTCCGGCAGACTAGCTACCGGTCACAAAGTCGAAGTGAATACACATTTAAAAAATTTCCACTGAATTTTGACGGAAATTTCAAGGAATTTAGTCATTGGAAATTCATAATTTCGTGGAGAAATCCCAGTTAACGATTTTTTTTTTATTTCGCACATAATTTCCTTCCATCATCGATAATTAATTGCTTATTTCATTTTATTAAATTCAATGAGTTTTTTTTTCAACTAATTTTGTCAGATTTTCAACTGAGTTAAATGACATCATCATCATTATTCTTATTATCCCTTTCTTCTATACAACCGATTGTCTTTTTTACGGTTCTATCTCTCCCCTCAGCCCTTCGATAAAATGTTGATAGAAAAATTTTATTTACACATACTTGAATGGATTTGAAACATCACATTTGAAGAAACCATCAGAAAGCTCACTTTCAGGGAAATTCATTTGAAGCTTGATATTCAAAGGTATCCCCGGAGTTCTGATTTTCAAAAAATTCAAAATTTTTGCAAATTTTCAAATAAATCAAAATAACGATTATTGCTATCGCCTTTCCCTTTAAACTCGGTCAAAAGGACATCCAAACAAATTTCTTAAGCCATCATTCAATCAATTCAGAAATTTTTTTTAGCTATCGTGGGACAACCGATTTTCGAAAAAATTCGAAAATTAAAAAACTCATCGATGAATTAAATTTTAATTAATGGCGATTGATAGGGCTCAACAATACCTACATTTGAAAGCAAAAGGTTCAATTCCATCCATTCATTAGTGACCAATTGAAGAGGAACTTTACACACGTACGGACGACATCTAAAAATTGCATTTTCGAACTTTTTGGATGATACTGGCTCGATATAACACAAAAAATCCAAAACGTAAACCAAAATAGCGAAAATCCTTGGATATCCTTGAGTAATCCACCCACTAAAATCCGCTGAACCTGTCCCTCTACCCGAGAGCCCATCAATTTTTTAATTCACCCTCATATCCACAATTTCAATAATTAAAAAAATGAATGGATAAAATCTACCGGTTCAGCGTGTGTACGCGTCCATTCAGCCTCGACCCCCCACTTTCCGTCCCCCCATCTCCCCGTTCACCTTATTTTCTCCCCCAAACTTGCCTCCCCCCGCACTTCAACATCCCATCCCCACCCAGCCACCCTCCTCAGCCGCCATGTACCTCGCGTATTAACATTCCATTCGCGCCGTCCTCGTCCGGTCCCGAGACTCTCGAGCAAACGCGCGAACGCCGGTTCCGCTCTTCCGCGCGCCGTTAAAAAACCCGGCTCTCCTACTTTCTTGATTTTTCATTGAAAAAAATTCACTCCCTGCTCCCCAACTCTCTCTCTCTCTCTCTCTCTCTCTCTCTCTCTCTCTCTCTCTCTCTCTCTCTC
>NW_021680454.1:1058672-1058967 GCF_001412515.2 Diachasma alloeum | reverse complement strand
TCTCTCTCTCCCACCCCCATTTTCTCCACCCACTGTTGCACCTTTGTTCTGTCACGCTCATTGTTACGATATCTATTCACAAACTCTCGAACAAAATTATAATAATATCACGATACGCATCGTGAAAATTAACTATGCACCGCGCCTATGTCACGGGAGAAGAAAAGAATGAAAGGAAAATGGGGTTTGAGAGAGAATAATAAAAAAATGGGAGTGGTGGAGAAGAAAGTATACAATCAGAGTGTGCACGTTTAAACTCTCCCGGTTTACACGCGATAACGTCGATCAGCGGAGG
>NW_021680454.1:1045570-1058584 GCF_001412515.2 Diachasma alloeum | reverse complement strand
GGGGAAGAAAAGAAAGGAGGGGTGCCCCACCAGGAACACCCACCTCGATTCGATCAACCGCACCAACTTCCGTATATCATGTACATCCAGGAGAAAAATAAAAATCACGGTGAAAAATTCACTAGTCAAGTTTAATCGACGAGAAAATAAAGTAATTTAGATAAGCGGGAGGGATCACTCACCCACTGCGGTGCGTTCCGAATCGCCGATGACCTGAAAGAATTGATAAGTCATTTGAAATAAACAACGTGTGAAAAATTATTGTTTGAAGAATGGTCTCGTCGATATTATTTAATTGAGATTTTTTCTCACTTTGGGAGTAAATGTCGAATTTCAGACATTTATTTGCTTCGACAATTGTTTCGACGCCCCTTTGACCGAGTTTGCAGGTGAAGGGGATAGTAATAATTGTTTTTTTGATTCACAGAATGATGATTTATAATATATTTGTGCTTTTTAATTCAAAATTCTTGAAATGATTGAAGTGAAGCCGAATTAGAAGATCAGTATAGCTGTATCCGTTGGTTTAATTTTTATGATAATTTTTGCAGTGGTCAAATAACACTCTTTCGACGAGCACAGAACCCTATTTTAAATCACAATGCGTGCATAAAATTTCAGTTTACACCCGAGTGACGAAAATCCTTGTAAAAGTCCGAAAACTTGGAGTCAAGTGGGGCTCCACCCTTATTGACTCATCAAATCCCCCCACGAGATGAAAGCAAACCCCCCTTTCCCTTGAATTAACCAAAACATAGCTCACCTGAACCGCAAATTCCGCAGTCGCCTCTTCCGCAAAATCCATCTCTCCTCAAACGAGCCTTCATATGCCGTCATGTCCCCAACATCATCATCATCATCACCACCATCGTCACCATCACCGAAAAATCGCAGCGCTCCCCTTCCCCAGCGATTTCTCTTCCTCACCTCCAGGTCCCCCCGACCATCGGAATTTCCAAAACCCCCGATCCCCTCCTCCCGCCCATGCGAGTTTATGCATCTCACCCAGGCAAATAAATGCCCGGAGTCGACTTCGGGGGCATTACAATCGCATCATAGTATACCCAAGCAGAAATGTTGTTTTGCCTTCAGCACTCCCTCCGTCCCGCTCGCACTCGGGGGAACGTCCGAGCCCCCCCATGAGTATCCGCACTCCTCTGCCGATACCACATTATAACCTCGCGCCCTCTCTGTCCCACCCGCGCACTCGAGCCTACTCTCCCCAATGGAGTGTCGTGCCTCTCACTCCCCCCAGTCGCTCTTTACGCTAAATATCCCCACCACCGTCACCCGCGACTCCAGCACCGCAGGTAACGTGCCAACGCCAGGCAATGGCGCCTGCACCTGGGGGTAAAGCCGTTCGCCAGGTGGCAGCGGCCCTTCCATTGGCCGTTTCCCATGTCCCCGCGGCCTCATTGGCCCGCGCGCCGGCTACAACCGTCACGCGACTTTAATCTCGTTTACCGTAGGCGCGCTGGTGCTCAGTTCAACTTACCTCCGCCTTACGGACGGCCAGGCGGACATTTTGTGCGTAATCGTGTGTGTGTGTGTGTTTTTTCCTCCTCATTTGCCCCGACCCATTGTCAATTCCCTCGTTAATCCCTCAATTGTCGGTCTGTGATGCCGGAAATTACGGCGACTGTCGAGCGACGCCGTTTCCCCACCGCGGCCCACGTTACTGTGACCGCTCTCGCATTTTCGGAGTGAAATCTGTATTAAACTCGCGGTTTGACAGGACAGGGCACGGTGGAACGAGTCAAGTTACTGTGCAGTGATCCCGGGTTTTTGTATCACTGGATTGTCGGGGGCACAATAGGCGAGAGTGATCAACCGGTGTGCAGGTTGGAATTCACGCGAGTGCGCCTGCGCTACACTTGGCCCTTTTTCGAAAAACGGGCCCCGCTGGACCGCTCCGCTGAGGCTGCAACATTTTTTTGCAAGTGTGTGCGGGGTTTTGTGGCTGTGAGTTGTGGGGGCCGACCGGCGACGCTGGGGGCCTCGTCGGTTGTAGTTTTCGAGAAGTTTTCTAGTCGATTTTCTCGGGTCAACGGGTCGAGCTGTCGCGGGGCTCTTGGGGCGCAGGGGTTCTGTGGTTTTTGTGGAATTTGTGAGTGGTTGGGGGATTTAGTGTGTGGTTGGTGAGGTGGTTCGGTGGAGGGGGGAATTTTGGGTGATTTTCGGCACTCGGAATTGTGAAAAATTTGGAGTGACGGGTGACCGTTTGGTGCTCCTTGAAATCTGGATTACGCGGGGGAAACGAGTACCTTCAATCTAGTGACGGTTCACAAGAAAGGTGAGTGACTGATCGTTTTGGCAAATTCGGGTTTCAGGGCTCGTGGGGGGACAGGCAATTGCTGGAGGGTGCAGGGAAATTCGAGTTTCGTGGGAGAATCTGTCGGAAATAAAAGAATCATGTAAATCGGGGTATGAGGGCTTGCAGAGCTTCACGAATGTTTAGTTGGCAGAAAAAAATTATTGGATGTGAAAATAATGAAAGAAGAATAATTTGGAAGCGATGGGGTAAACCGGTACAAGTCAATTTTGACTATTGCCCAGTTTTCAATTGATATCTCGAAATCTAAGGGAGATAGCGAAATATTTGTTATAACCTTTTTTGTAGAGCCGATTGAGAGCTACAAGAAATGTAATTACGAAAATTTCACTATCTCCCTTAGATTCGGAGATATTCCTCAGAAACTCAACTGGGAGATATGTCGAGGAAAAATAATTGATCACGTGATTATACAGGAGTAATGTTATTGAAAAATGAAATAATCAGTACAATTTTCGTTTTATTATTTGGGGAATATTCAGTGGAAGTTGGAATCGTCCAGAAATTGATCTGTTTACCCTAGAATGCTCGTTTATTTATTTTATTAAATATGCGTGGGTGATTTTTATTTTTAAGTTAACGGTAGGGGTTATTTTTGGCTTGAATTGTCGTCGAATTATTGGAATACTTCAGGATATCCGAATATCTTTTACAGTTTGGTACAGACCATACTGTAGATTCAAGCTTTTTCAATCGTCAAATTTGTCAATTGAATTGGGTGAGAAAAAATTGATTGATTTTTATTGAACATTTCTCTCCGTGTTGCTAAAGTACTTGGATATCCTCAATGAAGATATGACGAACAAAATAAGAATCTTGACGGAGAATTACTCCAACAATTTCAATTTCCCCAATTTATCTTTTTTAAAAGAGAGGATAAATACGTTCTATCAGCTTTTTATAATAATCAACTTGTAAAAAATTGAAAACTGTATTTCCATCAGTTTCTCATAAAATATTGCCCAGCTCCGAGTAAGCAGGGCTTCGTGAGATGGAAAAAGGAAATCCCGTGCGATGGCTGAAAAAAAAGGCAAGAAAGAGAAGTTGTGAATATAGGGAAAATGGAGACCAATCAAGTGGGCTGCTGCAAGTGGAAAGTGGGAGGGGATTTCTGAAAAATGTTAATGATCGACTCTGATGGCGGGCCTTTGGCGGCTCATTAGAAAACTTCTGTCGTTAGGGATTACTCCAGTGTATGGAGTATTTCCCGAATGACAGGGATTTTATCGATTCATGGAAAAGACCTGGGGCTCAGCTGGTTCCATGCCTTGACTTTTCTTTTAACAAGTTTTTTAGTCAAAAACAGTCCTTATTTACATGTGTACACATCTTGAAAACTCATGTGGATAAACTTTTATGCGAAATATCGCGCATTTTGTGCAAGATTTATTTTATTAATGGCTCTCGGGTCCATTTAATATTGCGACATTTAATTTTGTATGCAAGAAAGGACGTGTGAACCAATATTTTATGACAGACATTCGTACACATGTTGAAAATGGGTAAAATGAATGGGGAGACCTTGGAATGGCAACATTTGATGGTTAATCTAAAATCGATTTTCGGGCGATTAAAAGGCACTTCAATGTNGCGAAATATTTGTTATAACCTTTTTTGTAGAGCCGATTGAGAGCTACAAGAAATGTAATTACGAAAATTTCACTATCTCCCTTAGATTCGGAGATATTCCTCAGAAACTCAACTGGGAGATATGTCGAGGAAAAATAATTGATCACGTGATTATACAGGAGTAATGTTATTGAAAAATGAAATAATCAGTACAATTTTCGTTTTATTATTTGGGGAATATTCAGTGGAAGTTGGAATCGTCCAGAAATTGATCTGTTTACCCTAGAATGCTCGTTTATTTATTTTATTAAATATGCGTGGGTGATTTTTATTTTTAAGTTAACGGTAGGGGTTATTTTTGGCTTGAATTGTCGTCGAATTATTGGAATACTTCAGGATATCCGAATATCTTTTACAGTTTGGTACAGACCATACTGTAGATTCAAGCTTTTTCAATCGTCAAATTTGTCAATTGAATTGGGTGAGAAAAAATTGATTGATTTTTATTGAACATTTCTCTCCGTGTTGCTAAAGTACTTGGATATCCTCAATGAAGATATGACGAACAAAATAAGAATCTTGACGGAGAATTACTCCAACAATTTCAATTTCCCCAATTTATCTTTTTTAAAAGAGAGGATAAATACGTTCTATCAGCTTTTTATAATAATCAACTTGTAAAAAATTGAAAACTGTATTTCCATCAGTTTCTCATAAAATATTGCCCAGCTCCGAGTAAGCAGGGCTTCGTGAGATGGAAAAAGGAAATCCCGTGCGATGGCTGAAAAAAAAGGCAAGAAAGAGAAGTTGTGAATATAGGGAAAATGGAGACCAATCAAGTGGGCTGCTGCAAGTGGAAAGTGGGAGGGGATTTCTGAAAAATGTTAATGATCGACTCTGATGGCGGGCCTTTGGCGGCTCATTAGAAAACTTCTGTCGTTAGGGATTACTCCAGTGTATGGAGTATTTCCCGAATGACAGGGATTTTATCGATTCATGGAAAAGACCTGGGGCTCAGCTGGTTCCATGCCTTGACTTTTCTTTTAACAAGTTTTTTAGTCAAAAACAGTCCTTATTTACATGTGTACACATCTTGAAAACTCATGTGGATAAACTTTTATGCGAAATATCGCGCATTTTGTGCAAGATTTATTTTATTAATGGCTCTCGGGTCCATTTAATATTGCGACATTTAATTTTGTATGCAAGAAAGGACGTGTGAACCAATATTTTATGACAGACATTCGTACACATGTTGAAAATGGGTAAAATGAATGGGGAGACCTTGGAATGGCAACATTTGATGGTTAATCTAAAATCGATTTTCGGGCGATTAAAAGGCACTTCAATGTCTGCTAGAGTTTAAGGTGTTTCGTGTAAAAAGTCGAAAACATTTTTTTAAATACAAAAATTCATGGGAGAAACGTCTGACTGTGCTACATCATTGGGAATTTTCAATATTTTTTGTAGACATTGGCCTCAGAAAAAAAATATTGGAACTTGAATGTTTTTGTAACCTCTCCAGCTGTGAGGCCGAGGTCATCTCGCTCTCTATCAGAAATTGTCATATCTCCCAAAAAAATAATGAACTATTGAAAAAAACTATTGGGTGATAAATCAAATCAGTAAAAATAATTCGACACTCGTAATTGAGTCGAAAAAATCAATCAATTTGACAAAAAAAATTAATGCAGACTGAAATAATTGCATGAAAATTAAAAATTTTCGTCTTCAGGGGTTGAGCCAGGGCTCTAAAACAATGAGACCCTCCTCCCGGCTCTCCACCCCCTGGAAAAATCCAGACAAATGAAAAAAAACGCGAAAAATCGTCATATCCCCCTCATTTTTTTCTTCCGGATCTCAACGAAAATAAACGACAAAAAAAAGTTATAAACATTTGAATTTTCAAGTCAAGTAAAACCCTGTCGCGCATCACTCACATAACTCAGTGTACTTGTCGTGGCTGATGTCCGTTGGCGGTAAAACGAGGAGAGAAAACCGAGAGAGAGATGGGAGAGGGGAAGTTATCTCATGTGCCTTCGGTGCCTCCTCGGTATTGTCGGTCTTCTCTCTTGTTTCGTCCCTGTGGCCAGAAAGAAAAGTCACGGGGAATGAGAAAGAGAGAGAGAGAGAAATCTCCCTGGTCGGCACGACCTCGAGCCGACGACTCTCGGCTGGATCGCGTAACCTTGAAAAACCCGCGCCTCACTCGCGATGCCTATGCCTTCTCTCGCGTGTGCTTTAAAAACATACACTCTTAACTGAGTGAGTGAGGGGTGAGGAGGGGGAGAAGGAGAGGGAGGAGTCTACCATTCCACGAGTGGAATGCGCGGGATTCTTTTGCCGGCTACTTCTTATTTTTCGTTCTCGTATGAAACCGCTGAAGTTCCAAAAAATTAAATTACTGATTTATGCAGGGAAGAGTGAGTTATTTCAACGAGATGAATTATTCATTGAATTGTCCTTCTGCGGGGAAACTTTGGTTTCTTCGATTTTCGATGGAATTATGGATTTCTTTGGATCAAGTGGATTCAATTCGAGCGGCTGCGTCGGTTTTTATGATTTAACTAGAACGAGATTAGCTTTGACCTTGGTTGGGAACATGTTAGGGCTGAAGGGATTGCAGGAAATCCGTCAGAAGATCTTTGACCTTGAAATTTCTCTCACAAGAAGGCCTCTTGATAAATCCATCAAATGTAAAATTGACCTTTACAATGAAAATGAAGAAAAAAAAAACATGATTGGAATATTCAATTAAAAGCCTAATTTATTCTGCTATCAGTCGGTGGTCTTATCATTATTGTGAATTTCGTCTAATTCTTAATTACTTCCTAATTTATTGAGTCTTTACAATGAAAGTGAAGAAAAAAAAAACATTATTGAAATATTTAATGATGAGTCTAATGTCGTCAAACAAAATTGCGGAATTCATTTGATATTCAATTATTGAAATGGAAATTCAAAGCCAGATGTTGTTAATAAATATTCTCCACAATTATGAAATAGTGTATTTCGATACGAGTGCGGAAAAGTGGTTTTTGACGTGTGGGAGGTGTGTAGCGCTCGCCGAAGACGAGTGCTGCCCTCCCACGGGTCAAAGAGCACTTTTCCCACGAGTGTCGGACGCTATTTTTCATTACAATGCGTGTGAAGTGGGCTTTTGCGTGCGTAAAATGTCACTTTACACACAGCGTGATGAAATACACTGTTTATTATACCCACTGTTTAATTCCGCTCATTTTTTATCGATTAATTGTGAAGAATTTTCCATGCGATGAATTGTCCAAGTGGTGGAATGCCCGTGTGATGAGTTGTGCATGTGATAATTTTTAGTGATGAATTGGCCGGTAACATCGCAATACCGTGTTGGATAGAGGTGTTACCGTCTATTCCTCTGAATGCCTCGTTCGCGAAGGAAAAAGGGGGAGAAACAATTACTCTCTGTGTTATCAGTGAACGTGCATGACGTATCTCGTTTAATTCAGGTAAATTTACAAACCAGCGAAAAGAATTCCCACCCACGGTTGAGTGCATACCAGAAAGTTATCCGATCGAGACATCGCATGTAACTCGAGAGCGACGATTTCACAGCAACACCCTGACATACCGTGTGCTGTACCCGATAGAGAAGAGGAACGCGGGAAATACAGTGAGTGCGACAGTGACGAGACAATGAGCCGCGTAATGACGCTTTTCCGTTCCGAATTCCCGGCTGCACGAGTGTGCGCGTCTCGATGGGCTCCATGTGAAAATTACAGCGTTTGAGTGTTTTCAGGACTAGTTCCTTTCACTCTTTTCGAAGGCTCTTTATCTCAGTGCATGTAATTAAATCGGCGTTGCGAGGGGGGGATAAGGGATCATTTGGGACAAGGTGCAATTGTTCGTTTTATTGACTTCCCGATTTCATTGAATGACGGCTTAAAAATTGTCTCCATTTCCCTTGGACCGAGTTCGACGCTGAAGCTGGTCTCGTATTTTTGCTTCCGAATGGAAGCTTTGTAATTGCTCAAATTCAAGTTTTGGATTTTTTTGAGCCCCACCAATCGCCTTTAATTAAATTTTAATTCATCGATTGATTTTCAATTTTAGAATTTTTTCGAAAATTGGTTGTCCCACGATAACTGAAGAAATTTTCTGAATTGATTGAATGATGGCTTTAAAAAATTGTAAAAAAGAACCGTAAAAAAGACAATCGGTTGTACAAGAGAAAGAGATAGTAAGAATAATGATGATGATAGCATTCAACTAATTTGAAAATCTGGCAAAATTAGTTGAAAAGAAATCCTATTCAATTTAATAAAATGAAATAAACAATGAATTATCCACGACAGAAGGAAATGACGCGCAAAATAACCAGTCGGAAGCATATTGATAATTTATTAGAAAAAATAATTACACTATACGCAATACAAGAACAATTTTCCACTTTTTTTTACTGTTTCGCTTTTGATTTCGATCAATTAGGCACTGTTTGTCTCTTGATTAAGCCGCGTAATTGACCGCAGATCGGCCAACACACTAAACCACGAATTGCTAGTACTGGCGAGAAGCCAATAATTATATCGATCATTATAACCGCATGAATAGACAGATACTGTATGCACACGTGTCACTACTCGCAAAACATGATGCTGAATTATTCAATGGAAAACTTGTCTATAAATATTCAGTGACTCTACACTTACCCCCGAGGTCCTTCCGCAAAAAACTTTTCATCGATATGAATGAAAAATTCATCGGCCGGAAGTCCAGAGATAATCATTTCCTGGGGTTCATTCAAGTATTTCTAGGAAGGGAAGTCCCATTCCCTCGAGAAATTTTTTGACAATTTCATGTACACTGGGGTGATTTGGGGTACAGGTTTAATTAATACGTTGAATAAACTCGAGCATAAGGCCTTCCCCAAACGTAACCCATGCCTGTTATCGCACATTTTCCTTTGATACGTGATATATGGCGCTGGTGTTAACGTACCGCTTATCTCGTGTTTCAGGACCACACACCGACCGAGATGGCTTGAGGGAGGGAGCCGGCAGTGCTGCCGAAGTGGTGAGTCTATTTTTACAAAAATGAATCTATTTTCTACGTCGGAAGGGTAGATCTCGTCAATCAATACAGAAAGAACAATTCGTTTTATTGAAACACCTTTTACTGGAACTGATATTCAAATAATTAGAAAGACCACATTCAATGTGTGATTTTGAAGCTAAATTTGGGACGTTTTCATGCACTGTTAAAAATTTTTTGAAGTTTCGTGGAAGATATTACAGTGAATCTCATGGGAGTGACATTGAATCGAATTTAGGGAAAAAAGGGATGTGAACTTTCAAGTTTTAAGTAGAATTCACGGAAATTCATGAGTTTTCAGTGGCACATGAATATTCAGAAACAAAATGACATTAATTTTCAATTTTTCCCTGAATTTTCTCTGATTTGGCTGAATTTCCACAAAATAATTAAACTGGAAAATCAAGGATTTTATGGATTTCCAGATCATTTGAACGGAAAATCAGTGGAATATTTGATTTTTCAGTGACAAAATTTCCTGAAATTTCAGTGAAAATTGAACACGATAAAAATTTCTGTCAGAAAAATACTCCTGAAATTTCAAGCAAAAAATCTTTCAGTTGTTTACAGTTGTTTACTGAATCCAAAATATTCTAAACCCACTTTCAAATAACAAAGTCCACATTTATCGAACTTTCATCATTTCCATTCAGTCACAACCGAGAAAACCCCCTATTCATTCATTTCGAATAAATAATGCGCCCAAACGTGAGAAAAAACTGGATTCCAAATGACATTTGAATGATGAAATTCTAGTAAATTGGGACCGCTCGCTGACAAGCGATATATTCCCCGCGTGTCCTTAAAATTCGTCGGAAAGTTCTTAATTTCACGGCAAGTTGAATTCGATGAATGTCGCACACCGCAGTCTCTCCGAATCCGTGACGAATAGCACAGTTGGGTTGCTCACATTGAGGAGACACTTTACCAAAGAAGGGCACTCGTACCGATACATGGGCGCAACTCTCGTGTGTACATGTGGCAAGGAGAATCCGCGAGACAGAACGAATTTGTACCTTTCTCTTTCCGGTTGTGACTTTTCCTCTCCTTCATGGAGGTCGGTGCGAGGGAAAATAGGGCCCTGCTGGCCTCTGGCGCGGATTTCGAAAGGCCCCGGGGGGTGACCCTCGGCGCATATTGTCGGTGTCGAGATACTCCAAGTAGGCTACCGGGTTAAGAACTCCTCACTGTGGGAATTTGCCTTTTTATATTGCTTTCTTCATTTCATTTCAATTTGCGCGGCATGTTTTTAACCGTCTTGCCAATTGTTTGGGGAACTGGACTGGATACTACGTACTTACCAAATACTTCATGGAAGATATTATAGTGGATCTCGTGAACGTGACATTTAATTCAAATTTAGGAAAAAAATGGTTATGAAATTTCATGTTTTATGTAGAATTCACGGAAATTCGTGAGTTTTCAGTGGGAGTGAAATGGTAATTTCACAACTTTATTGAATTTTCAGTTGAACATGAATATTCAGAAACAAAATGACATGAATTTACAATTTTTCCCTGTATTTCCCTAATTTTTCTGAATTTTCACAGAATAATTCAGTAGTGAAGTGGTAAACGGAGATAAGTCAACTCATCTCCCAGTTGAGTTTTTGAGGAATATTTCCGAATCTAAGGGAGATAGCGAAATTTTCGCAATCACACTTGTTGTAGCTCTCAATCGGCTCTACAAAAAAGATTATAATAAATCTTTTGCTATCTCCCTTAGATTCTGAGATATTCATTGAAAACTGGTCAATAGTCAAAATTGGCTTATACCGTTTTACCACTTCGCTGCTGAATTAAACTAAAAAATCAAGTATTTTATTGATTTCTAGATCATGTGAACAGAAACACTTAGTGCCTGACCCTTATATCACACTTAAGAGGGCTTGCTACAACCCGGCCTGATGTAAAAGGATCATCTTTGAATTGAAATACCCATCCCCCAATTGAGTATAAAATATACTTGAGTCAATCATTGATTTTATCAATGCACTCATGAGTGTATGAAATGAAATGGATCTCACTTTATCAATTCATTGAAAATTCAAGAATACATTCACCAGAATTTTCCTCATTTCTCCCAATTTTTAGAGAATAATCGAGCGGAAATTTAGCGTTCTCATTGATTTTCCGATGAAATTCTGAATTTTCAGTGCCAAAATTCCCTGAAACCCCAGTGGAACTAAAGCGCGATAAAAATCTCTGAAAATTCTCCCGGAAATTTCCTGAAACCAAATTCGGAATCAGTACACACGGCCCAAAAACCCTCCGAGTTAATCCTCACGATACACTTCGTGATTCAGCCCCAATCCCCGTAATCACGCGGAGCTTGCAAACCGTTGTATTTACTCAACTTGGTGGATGATTCTGTAACCTATTGACGCGATTAGAGTCAATAATTCGGGTTAATACACAAACCACGCTATCCCAACGTGACCTCCAATGGCTCCAATGATGGTCGACGAGTCGATGAAATCCCCCTTCCCCAATGGCCTAAGCTCAGGTCTGTTTGCAAGCCGGCATTCGAACTCGATGTGCGTCTGTGTGGGCTCCCATTGAAATTCGATAATCCGAATTGCACACATAAACTCACGTTCATATTTTCTCCTCGCAAAGAATCAGCTGGGCCGATATTTTCTCAACCAGCGCCCCTAAAATCCCAATACTCCACTCGCTGCGAGAAAGAATCCGCTGGGAAGTGGCGCTCCAGCAGATAAGTAAATGCGTTTTTAATGACAGAAAAAGGAATTTGGAATGGAACGAAAATCTGCTAAAACTTTTCTCGTGAAAATTTCAAAAAACTCTGGGAGAGAATAAATTGAGCGGTGAGAAATGGAAATGACTGGGAAGTTTGTCTTGACGTAAGTCAGTGGCAGGTGGTGTGGCGAGGAAACGCAAATAGACGATGTGCGATAAGCGATCCGAGACGCCTTCGAAAAGGGCGTGCATATATCCACAATGTGTGTACTGCATAGTTGTGTACTTATGGGAATCTGTGATTAAGATAGCGCCTCTTGTGCGACTGGAAAAATGCAGTTTTTGGTATCTGAGAGGATCCATCGATGGTAAGTGAAGGTGAGGGCTTGTTTGTCAAGGTTTGGTAAACACGTGTCATTAAATTTGGAAAATCCCACGGTTCCAATTTACTTGCGGACAAAAAATAAAGTTTCCACCGAAACACGAGAAATTTCGGAGTAGTAATTGTTCTCTGAGACATTTATATTCCTTTCGGGTCAATATATTCGTTCTACAGAGAATTATGTGAGGCTTATTTAGTTTTACAATAACTGTGTTCGACAAAACTAAATAATTTCGAGGGGACAATTTTTTTTTGGGAAAAAAATATTCTGTCCTCGTATTTCACTCCATCAAATCGTCCAGCCGGCCGATATTATAGAGTCCTACTGTGTCCTTCCGTCACACCGAGTTGAGGACAGTAGTTGTCTACGTTCACGCCTGGCGGCAGCACTCCCACTCGCGGAACTAGGGCTAAGCGGACACCCATCCAAGTCTTCCCCAGACTAAACGCTGCTTAACTTGGACGACAGCATAATACCTTGTTATTCTGTAGAGTCTTTTCGCTCCTGCGATCACATTATTTCTCATCAAATAATCATTTAATCATCATTTCATTACCGTAAAATTATTTACTCATCCTGGAGAGAATTCCGTCTCTCAGTTCCACTGGAAAGCCCTCCAAGCTGCCACAAGCCGCACCATATTCCGGCCAGAATTCCTCGTTGTTTGTCGACCACCGTAATCTGAAAATTTCTGAGAATTCCTCCGTCAAGTGTACACCCAAGGAGAAAAAAGGAGAAAACGACACTCTTAAAAGAAACCGGCCTGACACTTGCCAGACCTGACCTGCCTCCTCCAGACATCACATTTGATGCACTTGAAAGGGGCCCCGGCGGTGCCCGAGCGCAATCTCGGGTCATTTATCGTCCAAAGGGACGAGACGCTCTATAGACATCTTCGGTGTATACAGCCGTCTATAGCCATTGCACTTGAGATACTACAATTCCCCCCCCCCCCCCCCCCCCC